>NC_068299.1:17665016-17945016 GCF_025860055.1 Xyrauchen texanus | reverse complement strand
GACTTGACTTGGGCCCATACTGCAAGATTAATTTTGAAGGACGCAGATGGGCTCGGGTTGGATAAACATTTGTTCATAATGGACTTGGGGAAGGTGAGTCTGTCAGAGATTACTCCCTTCTATAAGTCAGTGTTTCAGTCCTGGAAAACAGGGCATTGGATTCTGGAAGAACCATTATTTTTCAATCCAATGATCTAAACAAGGCTGTTGTCTTCAGTCAGCGTATCTGCAGTTTTGAAGCGTAATGGGGTTGTAAAAATCAGACACCTCTTGTACGACGATGGGTGGAAGCCGGTTGGAATTCTTAAAGAAGTGACAGGATTGAAATCTGAACGTCTTGTCTCAAAACAGACAGAGGAGATTTGGAATGTATTACCAAGTTGGCACAGAGAGTACATTGAAAGAGGTCGCTCAATGGACTTAAGAGATATAGAAGAAGAATTTCCAAAAATCAGAGTGTCTCCAGCCATACTTGAGGAAACAGTGGATGTAAATATGGACTCAATTTTGTCCTTTGATACACCACAGCTGGACTGTTTTAAATCTACGTCAAAGAAAGCAATTTACTATTCTTCAGTAAAAGTCACACATCAAGTTTTTCCCAAGAGAATAAAAGCTTCAAAGTGGCCAAGTTTGTTAGGACCAAACTTCTTCGTGAGGGACAGGTGGAGAGCCCTGTATAAGCCTCCTATAGAGAAGCGTACAGCGGATCTACAGTGGAGGCTTATTCACGGGGCGATAGCTACTGAAAGATATTGTTAGAAGTGCAGACGAGGAGTGGGGATCTAAATGCGGTTCTTTATTAATAAAAAGTGAAGGCAAACAAACAGGAACAAAAGAAACATCCACGAGGGGAAACAATGAAAGAAAAACACGGAGACATCCAAGATGAACACAGGCTGGAGAAACATCCACGAAGGGCAAGGAAAACATACGGGCAAGGACACATTAACATGCAACAATCGACAGGGGAATGGAGAAACAGCAGGGTTTAAATACACAGGAGACATGATGATGACAAACGACAATCAGGTGAGAACAATGACACAGGGCTGGCAGTGATGAGGGCCGGGAATCATGGGAAGTGTAGTTTTTTACAAAGGGAATAGGAGTTTGAGACAAAGACTAGTGAAACACAGGGCAGACAACAAGGGAATCGTGACAGATATGTGGCACACATTTATTTTTAAAATGTGGAAGATTACAAGATCTTTTTAATTTTCTTAAAGATTTGTTTAAAGATTTTGATGAAGAATTTTCAGATCAAATATTTATTGCAGGTGTTAAGAATAGGTATTCGTGAGAAGGATGACATGTTTATTAAATTATTTGTTGGGAACAGCAAAATTAGCAATCTGGAAAACAAGAAAAAATAAAGGAACACAACTTGGGACTACTGATGTGGAAATGATGTTTAGAAAGCTAGTGGGTGGAAGAATCAAGATTGAATTTGCGTACTACAAACTGTTGAAAAATTAAAAGTTTTTTGTGATATTTGGTGTTTAAAGATATCTTATGTGTGGTTTTTGAGGGTCAGTTGGTTTTGAATATTTAATTAATGTTTTATGTTTTTTTATGTATTTATTTGATTTATTATTATTGTGAATGTGTATGAGTTATAAATGATAACTTAATAAACGTTGTTTAATCCTCTCTCTCTCTCTCTCTCTCTCTCTCTCTCTCTCTCTCTCTCTCTCTCTCTCTCTCCCTCTCTGTCTCTGATTCAGATAAAAATAGCTTTATTGGCATGGTAAAATAAAAGCTTTACATTGCCAAAGCATAAATATGAATACATACACATTACCACACATACATGTATTTAAAGAAAACGATGTAAAAATACAATAAAATAAATGAATAGTAAACAGTGTAAATTAAATCTGTGTGTTATGCTATGTTTTCCATTTTATGCATGTGGCACAGTGTTCCGGTTATTGTCTGGTAGTGGTCCGGTTCCATTGGTTGTCCTTTTGTCTTGGCAGGATTTGACTTACCACGCATCCTGGTTTAAGCTTGCTGGGGTTTCTCCAATAAGTATGAACGTTTGTCCATGTGATTTATCCGATTAAAGTCTCTGTGATGGGTTGTGAAATGGGGGGAAATGTTTCCCTAATTTTTCCATAACTAGGGCATGTTGTTAAAAAGTTCTGTTTCCACTTAATTGTGAGTGCAGTGGGGGCACAGTCTGTCATCTTTTGTAACCATGTCTGTGTCTAACCATCTCTATGATGAGGTTATGGTCACTGAGTCTGTTCATGGTCAGGACTTTTCTTAGTTTAGGGTCGGTGCTGTGCTCAGGTATTCTGCCAGTTTATATTCTCTGTTTAGAGAGACAGAATTACAATTTACTTTGATGAGCTATTGCTTCTGTCCAAAGTTTTACTGATATTTTTGATATTTTTCTTTTTGTGTTTTAATAATTTAATTTGGTCTAGCTGGGGTTTTGTTCTTGGGTTTAGCTGGACATGTTTTAGATTGTAAAGTCAGCTCTGTATCTTAGTGCTTTGTGGTGAAGGATTTGTGTTTCACAATTTTTTAGGTGGGCATGGAATTGGATGTCTCTTTTTTTATTTTAATTATTTGTGAGTACATGCATGCATTATTAGGAGTTTTTCATTGTACTCGCAGTAGATTTTTGCTGAATTCTGCTTGCTGGGTGTTTGTCTTATTTGGTGAACTCTTGATTTGTGAGTGGGCCCCAGACTTCACATCCATATAGTGCAATGGGTTCTATAAACTATTGAATTATTTTTAGCAAGATTCTGATTGGGATGTACATTTTTGTATTTATCTTAACAGCGTTAAAAGGTCTTCACGCCTTGTCTCTCAGGTCATTCACAGCCTTGTTGAAGTTTGCTGTGTTGCTGATGTTTATTCCAAGGTATGTGTAGTTCTGAGTGTGTCCTAAGGTCATGCTGTCTAATTTGAAGTTATGATGTTGCTTTTGGAACTTGATCTTTTTCAGAATATCATTATTTTTGTCTTTTTGGGGTTAACTGACAGGGTTCATGTTTTACAGAAATTGTGCAGTAGGTCTAGATGCTGCTATAGACCCTCTTTTGTGGGCAACAGCTGGAGTGGCAGCCCAGTCGAGGTATCAGCGTCCGACATCGCCAGCACTAGATCATCTGCAAACAGTGCTGGAGACTGTTCTAGAGCTCTCGACAGTTCATTGATGTATATATTGAATAGCGTAGATTGCAGCCCTATCTCACTCCACGAATCCGAGCTAGAAAATCTGTGTTTGTTGCAATTTTGACAGCAAATTTGTTGTTAGTTTACATTAATTTGATGATATTGTATGTTTTTCCTCTGATGCTGCACTGGATCAACTGAAGCAAAAGCCCCTCATGCCAAATTGAGTCAAAAGCTTTTTTGAAGTCAACAAAGCATGAGAAGATTTTACTTTTGTTCGATTGATTTGCTTGTCAATTAGAGTATGTAGAGTGTAAATACCTCTGATATGCGATATTTAGTTTGGAAGCTAATTTGGCATTTGCTCATGACATTTCTGTCTGTGAGAATGTGGAGGAGACTGTTGTTTAGGATGTTGCAGAATAGATTACCTAGGTTACTATTTACGCATATTTCGAGTTAGTTATTAGGGTCAAATTTGTCTCCACTTTTATGAATAGGGGTTATGAGGAACTGGTTCCAGACGTTGTAAAATATACCTGCACTAAGGATGATATTAAAAAGTTTGAGAATGGCCAGTTTGAATTTGTGGTCTGTGTACTTAACCATTTAATTTAGAATGTCATCAATACCACATGCTTTTTGGGATTTAAGGCTTAGTATTTTATCAGATAGTTCGACTAATGTAATTGAAATTTTTAATTTTAAGTGGTTAATCCACACATCTCCATTCTGGATGGCTAGTTCTTCATGTTTAGATTTGTTTAGTGTATTCCAGTGTTCCCAGAAGTTGTATGATTCTATAGATTGTTAAATTTTCCTTCACTGATTTTGTATGTTTTGTTCCTTTTTCTTCCTAATTGTATTCCTATATTGAGTTTTTCATGGTGGTGTTAATGGATTCTTACATTGTCAGTGTCTCTGTGTTTCTCATTTGATTAAATTCTCACTTCTTTTCTAAGGGTTTTGCATTTGTTGTCAAACCATTTCTCAATGACTCAAGTAATTCATTAGATTCACAGTCTTAGTTTTGTTTTTGTTTGTTTGTGTTTTTTTGGTTAGACAATGTTTCAGATACTTCAAATATTATGTTCAGTGTTCACTGTTGTTCAGGAATGTCTAATTTTCTAGTAGGGTTTGAATTTTTGGTTTACCAATTATGCTCTTTACTATTTTGCGTCCAACTATATGTATTTTTAAGGGAGTGGAAGTAGGTTTGTTTCAATGACTCTTGGTTAGTTTTTGATCTGCTAAGGTAAAGGGTATTTTACTGTGGTCTGACAATGGTGTTAGTGGGTTGACTGAATTGTGAGAGATTTTTGTTACGTTCTGTAATATAATAGTCTTCTGTGCTGTTACCCAATGTTGAGCTATAGGTGTACGTTGCACACACAAGGGCGTTCTTCTCTGTTGAGATGACGGCCCTATTAATTTCTATCCATGTATAATATTGGCTGTTTTAATCATTTTTATTGAGTGGGCAAAAGTCTCTTCTCTGAGTCTCTTCCCTCTGTCACTCCAGGGGGTTTAATGGATGAGTTCTCTGTAGCCTGTAGGACAGTGGGTCCATCACCTCTGCTCCATGTCTCCTGCAGTATGATGATGTCTGAGTTTTTTATTTCTGAATGAAATCTGCATTTTTGCTCTTGACAAAGACAGGAACAGTTGCATTGTACAGGTGGACATGGTCGTTGAGGTATGTGTGGCCCAGGGTGGGGTGATGTGCCAGGTGGATGTTGGTTTTAGTTATGGAATAAAACCGGTGAATTGTCCAAAATGCAACCAGGATCATGCATTTAAAAAATAAATATATTTAATTTTTTGTCAAATGCAATATATGTGATGTCATAACTGCAGAAGCCCTGAAAATAAACAGTTGTATAAGAGTAAATGTATAAGCCTTTTATATGTTTGAGTTCATGGACTTTAGAGAAGAAGCATTTGTTGCTTGCATGTGTATTCAAGGTTGTATGGTGATATATCAATAAATAGCAATTCAGCACAGTACAGAAGGCCTGAGTAGTGAAGGAGAGTGAGGTAAGATAGCAGCAGTGAGCAGGTTTCTAATGTGTGCTGTTCAGCTGCAGTGTTTATGGGCCAACAGATGGTGAAAGGGGACAGATTATCCTTGCTACTCCATGCACAGGAGGCCCTTTTCTGTACTGGTATTTTGTCTATAATCTTTAAAAATCCAATCGATGGGTTACTGTCATGACACAAATATGGTCATGTAACAGATAAACCTCTATTTAAAAGATTGGTGTATCTCACGAAATTATACACAGGTCATGCTTTATTCAAAAGGTGATTATCATTAGATTTTATATTATAATATATTCTTTTATTTAGAAAAAAAAAAAAAAAAGTTTGCCATTTCTTTCTTTTGATTTTGGTGTTAAATATGGCAGTGATATGTTCTTGATAGGTTTCATTAGATTCATTCACATGTAATCTTAAATAGAAGTGACATTTTTCATTCTTAGGAATTGCTTCCTATCATTTCTTGTCTGCATATGGCTTTAAATGTGTTTGTTTCCTCCTCTCACTCCCTACCCATCTTCTCTTCTCTCCTTTAATTGCACACTGACCATAACATTTTTCACCCCTTCTTTTGGTGTAACAGTAATTATTTAATCAATGTTTCAGGCTGGCTCTTCTCTCCACATGACTTTGGCTGCTGCATTAATGCATGAGCCTGCGATGACGCAAGTATTCACCTTCCCAATCTCCTCAAGTCGACAAACTCCTTTGCTCTCAGTATGGTCCAATCAGAAACAGAGTTTTTCTGTGCAGGAGATTATGTCATAAAGTTATTGACAGCAAGGATGAATGAGTTCTGTTGACTCCCCACCAGATTTCACATTCTTTTTGTCCTGTTGGCCTGGAGCCCATCCCTGTCCAGTGCTTCTCACTGCCCCAGCTGGGTGCCCTCTGCATTCGGGCACAGGATGGGAGAGGCAAGGCCCCAGCTGCTCCAGACTTCATCAATGCCATTCCAGTGGGCCTTCTGAATATAGTGCAAAGTGTTCACGCCTGCACACACATGCACACTCCCCTGTGGTGTAGCCTTATTCAGAATGTGCTCAGCTGTTTGCTAGGAGATGGTGTGTGTGTGCGTGTGTGCGCATGCATGCGTGTGTCTGTGGTTCAGTGTTGAAATGAAGGCTTGGTGTAAAGAGTCTCATCATTTTTATATTTAAACTTAAAGAATAGTTCACCCAAAAATGAAAACTCTTTAATTGTTCACTCACCCTCATGTCCTTCCAAACCTGTATATTGTTATTTATTTTTTTAATTGAGCACAATATAATTTTAAATAATCCTGACATGGATCTTTTACATACTGTCACAGTTCATAGTGATCATGGGCTGTCAAACTACTGAAAGGACAGGAGAGCATGATACAATAAAGTAGTCTATATGATTCCAAGTCTTTTGAAGTCATATACACTGTAAAAAAGTAAAAGTTGTGAAAACTCCAAATATCATGGCAACAGGCTGCAAGAGATTCTTGAATTTTCTCAAAGTCTATTTTCTCTTGGTAACGGTCTTCAGTAACATTGTTTTGTTAAGTCAATGTGAATTTGTTTGTTCACTGAATGCAAAAATTCTTCTTGAGAGAACTACTATTTTCTTGTTTACATTTACATTTATGCATTTGGCAGACGCTTTTATCCAAAGCGACTTACAGTGCACTTATTACAGGGACAATCCCCCTGGAGCAACCTGGAGTTAAGTGCCTTGCTCAAGGACACAATGGTGGTGGCTGTGGGGCTCAAACCAGCATCCTTCTGATTACCAGTTTGCCAGTTATGTGCATAGACCACTACACCACCACCACTCTGTTCAGCCAAATTGCTATGCAATAACATACATTTTGATACCAATTAATGTACTTTTACATATAGTTAATGGCAATCTTTGCCTCTGAAGGGAGTTATGTCTTGCAAGGTCATAGACATGTTGACATAGACACAAAATAGACCTCAACCCTTAACACACAAACATCAATAACGGTGACAATCAAACCTCATTAACATTGTTCAATATGATATTGTTCATTGAAACAAATCTGTTAGGCTATTTGGATCAACATTTGGGGAATATTGTTGGTCTAACGTGATTTTATGTTGGATCAAAGTAATTCACATTTCATAGTATCTGTGATAAAAAAATAAAAAAACATTAGCAGGATAAAATGCATTAGATTTTTTACAGTGTGATAGACTTGTGTGATTATAAGACCACAATTTCAGTCAGATAATAATGGTTGTCAACAAAATTATTCACTGATAATAATGAATGTCATTAACATCAAAACAACTGTATTGTTTCTCAAGTGTCTTGTATCCAAATGCCATGATGTTAAACCAATACCATTGCTGTTAGCCTATATTTCATCTGAGAGCTGCAGAAAAATTTTAAAATGTCAATGACATAAATTTCGGTATGTATCTCGTGATATCCTTTTTGGAGCCGTACAGCCTGTGGTCTCTATGAATTGTGACTGTATGAACAATATTTATATGTAAAGATTCTTTAATCTTTGAATACATTTTAAATGGGATCAGTGGTTATTGTTTAGGGTTCAATGTCCATTTACTATTGTGTGATATTCCTTTGTTTTGCTGTTGCAGCTAAAAGATTATTGTTTTGTTGTGTTGAGTCTGCCACAGCATAAACAGGCTTTTAATCCTAAACCTTCAGTGCTTTCAAGGCTCAGGTTTTTCTCATCTCTGTGACCTGCTGATAAATGGTGTGAAGATGTTCACTTCTTTAATGCTAACAGTTGATTCAAGTATTGTATGTGAACATGGTCGTTTTACATTCTGTGGAGTGATACAAGTTGTTACATCTCTCAGTGCTGTTATTATCATTTCATGGTAATTACAGGGACTTGTGCTTGCTGATTACTTTTGTCAAGCAGTTAATCTGAAAATGAGAAGGTAATGGGAGTTTAGCATAATATGCTGCATATCTGTGTTTGTTTGTTTAGAGCAGGGGTTGGCAACCTATGGCATGTGTGCCAGCATTAACATGTGGAGGGGTAATCACTGGCATGCCAGCAATGGCATGAGTAGTACACTATTTGATGCATTCCAATCTACCTCTTTCATCTTGTTTTCATGAGCTGAATGGGAGGCTAAGCAAAGAGTTAAAATGTGACGAGACAGCAGAATACCCAACAGACTTATGCAGCGCGTGCAAGCCATTTTCGCATCATGAGCAGGCAGCGCTTCTCTTTCGGTTACTCACACGAATTAACGCGACCTCTTTGCTTTGGTCAGGCTGCGCAGATGACATCCGCATCCTACATTCCGTGTTTCATTTGCTTCTTTTTGTTTTCAGAATGACACTTGATGTAATAAGGAAAACACCTCTAATAATCCTTGAGATTTCCAACCAAGTATACAGGCACCATCCTTAAACCATGGTCACACTCAAAATTACATAAAACGATTAAAAGAGAAAAAATAAACCCACATCATGGGGTTAAAAAATCTGAGTCTATTCAAAATATAAATAATAAAGTTTTAGGATTTTGCAGGTATGATTCACCGAAAAGGGCTAAATAGTTGCATGCGCAGCGCGAGTCTCGTCACATTTTAATAGTGTTTAGTCTCCCGTACAGCTGATGAAAACACGCTGCGAGATCATGAGGAAGGATTACATCAAGATGTAGACTGGAATACAGGAGCGAAAAACTTCTTATAAATAAAATAGCCTGCTCCTCTCTCGCTGTTGCTTGCGTGCTAGTGATTACCCCTCTACGTGATTTAGTCAGTGTTGTATGACATAATATAAGGAATATGTTAATTTTGTGATCAGTAATCAAATAAGAAAATTTGTGAAATTAACATTAACTCATTTTGTACAAAAGGTCAGGTTTTCTTTTATTAAACCAAAGGGGTCACATTTAATAATTGGTGAAATATTCGGAGAATAATATGTCTCAGTTCAGTCGGAGCGCTAATGGTATGCACAGTTCTTATGGCCATACAGCTGCAGGCCCCACTGGAGTGCCATTTTTATTTTCCTGATCAAAAGTGCCAATGCGGTTTAAAAGTGCAATTATTAAATGTGTCCCATATTTCTGTTGGCTGTTTAAAAGCTTAAAACTAGAAATGCCCAATTTGTGAATGAATGGTTCTTTTTGAATCAGTTCTTTACAGTTAATTGGCCAAACAGGCTTGCAAAATGGTCTGAATCAATTTGTGATTCAGTAGCTACAATTCATTCAGAGCACTCTCTCACTGAATCATTTGGAGTAGTATCTCACCCAGTAAAACAGTATTGGGATATGTGTTAATATAGCACTATATATAGGGTAAATTTACCTACAGTCAATTGAAACAAAAGGCTGTCTTTTTGAGAGGTAACTTCAGCTAGTGCTGTGTTATGTGAACGTGTTTTTGTGTCCGCTTGTGCTGTTTTTCAATCAATTTCAATCAAAATTCACTAGATGGATGTCTTTTGACAACTGCATCACGTTGCACTGTGTTTTTAGGATCTGAATGGGAGCACTGCTTTTTAGAAGAGAACTTCTTCAACTGATAAAAATGCATCTCGGGACACCTGTGTTCTGCTCTATTCGTTGTGTGTGCACGTCTGCTCTGATTTCTCATTGTTTAAACACTTGCTGGATGAATGTCTTTGGCATTTGCGGTGCATTTTGCTTTTTCTTCAGCATCTTGCGCAGGATCGGCACTGTTTAAACACCATATCAGGTTAAAAAGAACTTCACATTTTCCAAAACTCATGTTGAGACACCATCGCTCTCTTTCATTCTTTGCGATACGTCTAGATTGTTTTTAGCACAGTTGTCACAAAGATTCAATAATCTGAGCAAGCTCTGGCTGCATAGAGGGGACTGTCGCATTGTTTCATATTATTCCAGATTCTTCTGCATCAGGTGATGTTTCAGCAAATAAACGTTAAGGCAATGCTTTTTCCCCATGCTACTCCAGTGCACTAAGCGGCTGTGCCTTGTTAAATCTATGTATGTTTACTGTTTCAGTATTGTTACGAATGTTGCCTATATGCTTACATAAAATACAGCTATTCTAGGAGAAGATACTAAAAGAAATTAGATAGTAAGCGATTTCGGGTTCGGACTTAAAATCTGATGGTATCGTTTGGGCCGGGTAGGGTCCACACATCCTCAGATTCGGGTTTCATTTTAAGGCCCGTGCAGACCTCTAGGCAGATTTCTGTGCGTACCCTCATATTAAATCCTGCAGACACCCATGCTTCATGTAAAAAAGGTTGCTGACCCTTGGTCTAGAGGAACCAAAAAACAAACAAACAAAACAAAAAACTTATTGCAGTTTGGATATGGATAGTGTAAATATTAAAGAAGGGGGTGATTGGGGATAGAGGAATGATAAGTGAAATTCGTGAACATGGAAAGACCAACACAGAAAACAAGTTGCACATTGTGAATGGTTGCCAGAGCATTGCTATGTAGTTGCTAAGCTGTATGAGTCATTTTTAGCAAACTTCTATTCGATTGCTAGGGGGTTTTGGTTGGTTGCAAGGGCATTGCTAGGTGGTTGCTATGTTTTTCTGGTTGGTTCTTAGATGGTGTTTTACTTATTTATTTATTTTTTAGAATGGTATTTATATATCACCATTCAAGAACAGACGTTACAAAGTGCTTCACAATAAAATACTAAAAAACAAACAGGCATTAAATGCAGACAACCAGACAAAAACATGAAAAAAGACAAACAATATTTAAGCAAAAGCAAGTCTAAACAAGTGGGTCTTTAGCTGCTTTTCAAAAGTGTTCACAGATCTTAAGTCTAAGAGGAGAGAGTTCCAACGTTTAGGAGCAACAAATTCAAAAGCACAGTCTCTTTTTATCTTGAGCCCAGTGTGAGGAAAAACTAGCAAACCCTGATAAGAGGACCTCAGATTCCTAATGTTATGGTATAGCTGCAGTTGCTCTTTAATATAGGCAGGTGCCTGACCATGCAAGGTTCTAAACATAATCACAAGAATCTTAAACTGGATTCTAAATTGAATAGGAAGCCAGAGTAAAGAAATCAGGTTTGGTGTTACATGAAATCTTCTAGATGACTTGGTCAGAAGGTTAGAAGCAGCATTTTGGACCACTTGTAAGCGGTTCAATAATGTATTGCTAAGACAGCTGAAGAGGGAATTAATATAGTCAAGGAGGAGATACATGCATGTATAATCATCTCCATCTCAGATATTGACACTACTTGCTTGAGTTTAGTAATATTCCTGTTGGTAAAAACAGGAGCAAACCAATTAATATGCTGATCAAGACTGAAACATGGCCCATAGAGACAATTACATTACAGAGTATAGGTTTAACAGAAGAAGATAAAATCTAAGACTTTCCATCACTTTCAGGACAATGCCAGCATGGGCAAAAATTAGGACTTCTGTTTTGTCAGTATCTATTTAGCTGTAGTCTTTTTATAGGGGTGATAAATTACTTATCAATTGCCCTAGAGGAAGTACATTTAATGCAAATAGAATTAGGCCCAGATCAGAACCTTGTGGAACACCACAAGACAGAGATTCAGCTGATGAGGAATAAATATGAACAGTAACCAAGAAAGACCTGTTTGTTAAATACGAGGAGAACCACTCCAAGGCTGTTCCAGAAATACACATCCTCTGCCTGAGTCTCTCAACTAATATATCATGATCCACAGCATCAAAAGTGGCACAGAGATCTAGTAGTACCAATGCAGAACATTATCCTGCATCACCCTGCATTAATAGGTAATTCGAGACTATTAGAAGAGCAGTTTCTGTTGAATACAACTGACGAAAACCAGACTGAAACATATCCAAAACATTGTGTTCATCCAAGACAGCTGTAAGCTATTTAGCAACCACTTTTTCTAAGACCTTAGCTATAAAAGGTAACTGAGAAATAGGCCTATAATTATGTCACAAATGCTGTCAGTTAAGCTTGACTTTTTATTGAAAATTCCTTACTGTGTTTGTTGCAACCAGACTTTGGTCCCTAGATATAGTTTGGATCAAGCCTTCAATAAATGTGTTTAATTATTTATTTTTTTACAATTTTACTGTCCTCCACATAAATGGTAAATGGTCTGCACTTATATAGCACTTTTTTAACCTTATCGGTTTTCAAAACGATTGACCCTGTGCCTCAAATCACTGCAGTGTTTTAGTGTATACCAGCTCATCCGAGTCTGAATCCAGGCTGAGACCAGAGTAGGTTAAGCCTGAGAAAAGACTCATGCCTAATGCAATCTTAATGAATGCGTTACATGTATAGTGTAAGCAAGTAAATTAAATCTAGACTCATATATCAGATATAGTGCATATGTTATTTGCTTACACTTTAGTCGGTGAAACAATATTACCAGCCGCAAATAAAAATGAAATAAATCCACATCCTAGGTTAACATGAATAAAATGATATTACAATTATGACATGTCAGTTAACAATGTTTCAGCAAAGGAAATAAAATGTAAGGTGCAAGGTGCTTATGTGGTTTTGTATTTCAATATTATCTAGCTTCTATATATTATATTATTATTATTATTATATTGTATTCCATTCATTGTTAGACAAGGAAACAATTCTGCAACATAAAATACAGTCTTACTGTAGGATAACTAAAATGGACATAAAAACCTAACAATAATATATTAAATATTGCATAGAGTGTATGCAGTATACTGTATCTATATACACTCACCTAAAGGATTATTAGGAACACCATACTAATACTGTGTTTGACCCGCTTTCGCCTTCAAAACTGCCTTAATTCTACGTGGCATTGATTCAACAAGGTGCTGAAAGCATTCTTTAGAAATGTTGGCCCATATTGATAGGATATCATCTTGCAGTTGATGGAGATTTGTGGGATGCACATCCAGGGCACGAAGCTCCCGTTCCACCACATCCCAAAGATGCTCTATTGGGTTGAGATCTGGTGACTGTGGGGGCCATTTTAGTACAGTGAACTCATTGTCATGTTCAAGAAACCAATTTGAAATTATTCGAGCTTTGTGACATGGTGCATTATCCTGCTGGAAGTAGCCATCAGAGGATGGGTACATGGTGGCCATAAAGGGATGGACATGGTCAGAAACAATGCTCAGGTAGGCCGTGGCATTTAAACGATGTCCAATTGGCACTAAGGGGCCTAAAGTGTGCCAAGAAAACATCCCCCACACCATTACACCACCACCACCAGCCTGCACAGTGGTAACAAGGCATGATGGATCCATGTTCTCATTCTGTTTATGCCAAATTCTGACTCTACCATCTGAATGTCTCAACAGAAATCGAGACTCATCAGACCAGGCAACATTTTTCCAATCTTCAACTGTCCAATTTTGGTGAGCTCTTGCAAATTGTAGCCTCTTTTTCCTATTTGTAGTGGAGATGAGTGGTACCCGGTGGGGTCTTCTGCTGTTGTAGCCCATCCGCCTCAAGGTTGTGCATGTTGTGGCTTCACAAATGCTTTGCTGCATACCGCGGTTGTAACGAGTGGTTATTTCAGTCAAAGTTGCTATTCTATCAGCTTGAATCAGTCGGCCCATTCTCCTCTGACCTCTAGCATCAACAAGGCATTTTCAGCCCACAGGACTGCCGCATACTGGATGTTTTTCCTTTTCACACCATTCTTTGTACACCCTAGAAATGGTTGTGCGTGAAAATCCCAGTAACTGAGCAGATTGTGAAATACTCAGACCGGCCCGTCTGGCACCAACAACCATGCCACGCTCAAAATTGCTTAAATCACCTTTCTTTCCCATTCTGACATTCAGTTTGGAGTTCAGGAGATTGTCTTGACCAGGATCACACCCCTAAATGCATTGAAGCAACTGCCATGTGATTGGTTGATTAGATAATTGCATTAATGAGAAATTGAACAGGTGTTCCTAATAATCCTTTAGGTGAGTGTATTTACCTTTTCATTTGTTTACAATTTCTTCAATTACACTTCTACATTCCATAAATTTGAAGTCAAGTAAGCTCTATTACTCACTTACTAAGTGTATGTGATCGGTGTGAAAGGCTCTGTATTCACATTGCAAATAGAAGTTTGCAAAACTTCCAAAAAGTAGCCTTTTGTTTCCAATGATTGTAGATAAATATCCAGTTAATCCAGCAGAGTGTTCTTCAATATCTCAATACTGTTTAACTGAGAGAGAAACTGCTGCAAATGATTCAGATGTATAGCGTCCTGAATGATTATGGCATCACCAGTTCTGATTGTGCACAGCTGACAGAAATGCGGGAAACACATCAAGATCACTGATATTGTCAGTCAGAGAAATGTTTTCAGATTAGTCGGGGCACTCATGGTATACTTTTTGAAGGGACTTGACTGGTTTCAGGGAAAAGTCCCAATTCCACACTTGTTCGAGTCCGATTCAAGACTGAATCCATGACAAGAACAAGATGGTCTCAAGACCAAAGTTTAAGGTTTACTTAGGTTTAGGGTTCAGTGATGCTTATCTTACTAAGCACCACTATTGATGTGCTTATTGCTTTTAATTATGAAGGATGCCATTAAAGAAGATTTAATTTGAGATGTAGCAGAAAGATGTGAATTATCATAACTAGTGGCTCTGTGAGTCTGAGGGACAGGGAGATGTGTTGAGACAAGAAATCAATGGCACCCCCAAATCCCCATATCTCTCAAATAATATCTTATTCCAAACTCGCTCTCATATAAAAAAAGATGATTACTTTTATACTCAAGATGCGGTGCAGTATCTTTCTCTTCATTTGAAGGAGAGCCAACTTTGTGACTAATAATTGAATCATTCTGAAGTACAGTTTGACTTTGCCTGAGCCAACATGAAACTAAGAAAATCCTGTGAGCTTATTTACAGTTTGTGTGTCTGTCAGGGCTTGGGACCAATACAAAATACTGTAAGTCTTTTAAACATCCTGAAGAAAACAACACCAACAACACTCTATTCCTGTTTTACTAATAGTCTAAATAAGCTTATGGATCAAATACATTTCAGATCTACAAACATGTCTGTGAAAGGTGAGATGTAAAGCATTACATTGTAGCTTCTGTTTATTGCACCAAATCAGATCATGTTGTGATTTCTGAATTAATCTAATTTAAAATCACTCAATAAGTTGCAATCTCCTGAATTAGACCATAAAAAATATGTGTCTCCAGAAGCCCACAGAAAGCTCAGAAAATTTCCACTGAATACTAATGCTAGTCATTGACATTTATGCAATCCCAGCCCCCAAGAGTGAAAAAGTGTGTAGGGTCCATGTAGGCCAATACATAACTGTCATTTATAGGAGAATAAGCATTATAGGGACCTATATTGGCCACATGGAATATGCAAAGAGATAATGTCATGAACATTTGCAGTTTAATTGCAAGTAAGGGACATTCAAGACCCTTAAGAGAACATGGACTGTTGGCTTTGATATTGGAATAGTGACAGATCACACGTGTCACCATGGAGACCAGTCTCGGAGGACCCGTGAGAGTCTCCTCTTGTATGAGTCCCTCTCCTTTTCACACTCACAAGGGGGACAAACAAATTAAATGTTGACCAGTCTCTGAACCTAAAATATATACACATATACATTCATCAAAATAATTTTAAACCTAACCTTGATTAAAAATCATGTTATGCATCATCAATAGCTCATAACCATATCAGTCAGTAAAGTAATTTGCCAGTCAGTACATAATCAGTCAGTCAATTTAGCCCAGTACACAGTTCAAGAGTTATGCTCACTGTCTCTGCACAATAAAAGAAAAGAAAGGAATATGTTGAATGCACTGAGAAGCCTGAGATTCAGCATGAAGACATGATACATGAGGGCCACATGGTATTACACAGCATCTTCTGGGATTCAGACATCAATATCCTCTCAATCGCAGGCCATCCACACCTCCGGCAAGACACGCAAATCTCTTACCACTGCCATAATTGCTTTGATCTCTAAACCAATATGAGTCACTGAACTATGGGGAAAACAAGTACATGTCAAGTAGTTTCTGGTTCCCTTCAATTACTTTCACTAACAAAACAAAGCCTGTTTATGAAGCCTTTTCAATCCATTTATGACCTGCTGTTATGGTGTCTGCTCACTATAGTAAAACATATTGGAGATGACAAGACACGCCCACAGCACTATGAAAAGACCTGAAGTGAGAAAGTGAAATCACTTTTCCCTCTGTGAGCAGAGATTCTTCTTGTTTGTCATGTCACAATGATATTCTTAAAGGGATCATATAATGAGAAATAACATTTTCCGTAATTAGATTTTAAGATAAAAAAACCTCTAGAACTCAAAACTTCCTCCCCAGTCCATAAAGAACATTTATTGAAACTCAGCTGCAAAAATTACTTGTTCTAAACTTCCACAACTTTTTAACGTCAGACAGCTGATTACATCAAGACATGATGTATGCACTGTCACAGTTCTGTAATACAAAGAACAACAGATAGATGTTATTACTCCTAAACACTAGAAGAACTAATGATATGAGTAAAATATGGGAAAATCTGTCAAGCCTGGTACTGGTACAGTTCTGACTGTGTGTAGCACCTGCCGCTCTGCATATGCTGAAGAATCCCACAATGACAAACATGCGCCTAAAAATTAAACACGATCACACTGGAAATTGACCTGGTTTTTCCGAATTTTCACTTGCCCTGAAATCGACCCCGTTCTGCCAAATTACTGACAAGCACCATCACCCATCAAACATTTTTTCATCAATTTAAATATGTTTAAATTCCACTGCTGTTCAGCATCTGTCGGCGGCGCCCAGCAATGACTCCGGAGGCAGCTCAAATTTCTGCCATGCCACGGAGTACAACTTGCATATTTTCCATTAAATCTGACCCAAATCATTATCATAGGACATAGAATATTTACTCTAGAGTTGATCATTCTTGAAGAAAGGAAAAACCTTGGTCAATTTTGTGTGTACTTTCTACCACCTGAAACATATCGTCTTGTCCTGTGTTTGATACCTGTGCCATGTCCTAGCCTACAACGCCATGGTGCTTCTTGTCTGGTGTGTGACTGCCTTAAGGGTCAGAGAGAGGATGTAAAATGCTCATGAAAAACATTTTGATTAACATTATAAGTGGACCTTATGATATGACCCCTCTAAATATCACCTTTTTACAATTAAGTATAAACACAAATAAAATATACATATATAACCCTTATTAAATAACAGCCTAACTTCAACCTTCCTTATTGTATTTTCTTTATTTTGTGCCTCATTCTGCAACAACTACCTCTGACAGTGCTTGCTGAAGCCAGAAGTGCTGCATTTTTCCAGCTCAGCATTTCATAACTATTTATTTGTCTTTAAACAGCACTGCATTTTTAAGTCTTCGTTTTCCACCAGCTCATTCTGGGTTTGAGAGGGCCAGACCCACATCCACTGTGAAACATTATTGTATTGATTGGTGTAATTATGAAGAGGCTGTTTTTAATGAAAATGTGTGTACGTTTATGTGAGAGATGAAGTGAGAGATAGGAGTTGTAGAGTGAGAGAGAGGCAGAAGAGTATATATTGGGCCTCTGGTTCCACTTGGTCTGATGTTTGTGTTGATGGATTGGGTGGTTTTTGGTCAGGTAGGCATTTGGGCCACTCTCAGCAGGATCCCAACGTGTGCTGCAATGCAGTGAAAAGCATAGAGCAGACATTGGGACTCAAGAATGTGTGTGTGTGTATGGGTGGGTTTGGGTGGTTTACGAGGATATATTTTTACTGGTGTTTGTGTGTGTGGGGGGGGCATGTTTATGTGGTTTATGAGGAAATGTTTTAGGTTACAAACCGGTAATTACAAAGGTATTATGCTATAAATGTGGTTTATGAGAACATTTCTAGTGTCCCCATAATTTAAATAGCATAAAAAACATATTAAACGATGTTTTATTTAAAATGTAAAAATGCTGAAAGTTTTCTGTGAGGGTTAGGTTTCGGGGTCGGGTTAGGGGAAAGAATCTATAGTTTGTACGGTATAAAACTCATCATGTCTATGGAAAGTCCTCATAATGATAGGTAGACCAACATGTGTGTGTGTGTGTGTGTGTGTGTGTGTGTGTGTGTGTGTGTGTGTGTGTGTGTGTGTGTGTGTGTGTGTGTGTGTGTGTGTGTGTGTGTGCGCGCATGCGTCATGCTCCCTTGACGATAATACATCTTAATCAGAGCACACAGTGCTGCTCTTTGCCCCTTGCGTTCTGGCTGATATACCTGCCTACTTACTAAAAGCAGATCAGGGCACACATAACTTGCAGTACACACAAACACACACACACTCTCACATAGTCACAAACACATTACAGACACATTCTGTTTTTGGAGAGAAATGGGTGGTGAGGACAGTGCTTCAAACGTAATTTACTAAAGCATGTTTGAACATTTACATTTTGAATGAGTGCATTAAATTCATATAACACTATTCCATAATTTGGCACAATGTTTTGGGAAAAACTTAGAGAAGTTAATATAGTGTAAAGTTACTTGTTAGCTGCTTAATGCACTGAGACAGGATTCTGGAGTCACAATGAATGAAGTGGATATCGATAAAATATAGATATAACACAAACAAGTGTTTTGCATAAAGAAGACTTTATTGTCTTTAACATACATCTCTTAGTATAATATTTATAGATTCAATAATACCAGTACATCAAAAATAACAATAATAGTTATCATATATAAAAAACTAAGCCTTAAACTACTCTTTACTTTTTAAAAACATAAAAGTTTTATATATTAGTATTTGTTCTGTCTCATAATCTGTCAACAAAAATAAAAAAGATCACAGGTTAATGAGTTTATCAAGTAGCTTTTGCTGTATTTAATACTGACAGTATACAGAAGGATTGATGGTTTACAAGGTGTGTGATGTTAGCGGAGTTAGAAAAGTCTTTAATGTTCAGTGAGGGCTCAAATGTTAATATCAGATCCCATTAATTTAGATTAGTTCATTTAGATCCCATTAATTTAGCAACAACACAGGGAACAAATGTGGGTATATTTTGTACTGTCAGCCAGACGATTTTTAATCAAATACCTGCTAAAAAGAGAGGCATGATGGTCTATGTAGTCCAGTGGAACAGAAGGAAGTTAGTATGCAGAAAAGTTATTTTGCACCTCAATTATGGTCCAAAAACAGAGAATGTGCATTGAGGGCCTAAAAGCCTAAAGCATGCTGTTTCAATGGAAACCAGGCAGGTCTGGTCCCTAACAGAGCAATAAGGCTTCCCTTCCTTTTGGATCCACAGACAGACTGAACAAAATCCCATTTTACTGGTGAACCATAAAATGGGTTTGGCAATTTCACAAAGCATGGAAATGGTCAGGATTTGCAATGTTTATATATAGCTTTGTGGCTGCTTGATTTCAAAAATACAAGATACAAGAAAAGTGTCTGGCTACACAAGTCTTGCACGCAGCAGTAGCTTTCTGTGTGATTCTTTCACATCACACAACACAAGTGTCTATAAAAACATCAGTTGTGGGATAATGAGAGACAGGAGATAGTGTTTTGGAGCACCTCTTGTTTCAATGCAGATTTTTCAGCAACTATAGACATCTTACATTGTCGTATTGTTGACAACACAGACAATTATATGTCCTCACATAGCCCTTAAAGGGATAGTTCACCCAAGATAAAATTTCTGTCAACATTTACTCACCATCATGTTGTTCCAAACCTGTATGGCTTTTTTATGTGGAACACAAAAGGAAATATCTACAGAAGGATTTTTAGCATACTGAAAGTGAATGGGGACCAGGGACAGCTGTGGTTACTACTCACTTTCATTTTGTGGAAAAGAGCAGCTTAGATATTCTACTAGATAACTCCACACAAGAAAGAATGTTATACAGGGTTGGAACAACATAAGAGTGAGTAAATGATGACATTAACATTTTGGGGTAAACCATTCCTTTAATGAAAGCCAGGCAGTGATCGAAATGTCATTCTCATAGACATTGACACTAAAATTCAGAATGTCTAATTAAACTTGCAAGCCATTGACACTTATTGCTCCTACCTTAACACAGCTTAAAAAATGTTGCCCTTAGTCTCAGATGCATAATACCAGTCTGATAATAGCTGTCTGCCTATGTGTGCAAAGGTTTTGTCAGATTGATTGCATCTGTTTTTTGGCAACTGTAAACAAAATGGGTAATCTCTCAGTAAAGCCTCTCAGTCCCATTTTAAACTTTTTTGTTTCGTCTGCTTTCGTTCAAAGGAGGTAGGTCTATTTTGTTGGCAAAAGAGAGATCATTAACTCTCCTATCTGAGTAATCCTTGTGACAATAATGTTATTTCCATCGGTTTGACTCCAAAGGAATCTCTTTCCAGGCATTTGTTGTGCAGGGCTGTTAGTTGTATTAGTAGATCAGGAACCACCATGGTTGGGGCAATGGTAGATGCTGGCTGCTACTTAATTTTTTTTCTTTCATCCTCTCCTTCCATCTCTCTGTCAGTGCAGGTGACTTGAAAGCAAAGGGATCCTCTCTCATGGCCTGGGTCTCAACGCCGGATCCAGTGAAGGCAATGGTCAGGAGGCATCAAAACTATGGGGTGAAATGAACAGTTGATCAGAATAGAAAATACCTATATGTCAAAAGTGTAGAGGTTCAGCCAAATATGAATTTGAATATATATTTTATTATTATTTATTTTTTTAACTTAAAAATGATTTACTAACCCTCATATAATTTCAAACATGCATAACTTAAATCAGGGGTTCTCAACGAGAGGGGGTCCCATTAGGGTCCCAGTAAACTTCCAATGTGGCTTCAAGATGCACATTATAATTTGTTATCAGTTTTCAGTCTTTATAGCTTGTTATCTTATTTTAAATAATTTTAAATCATCTTGAAGCCACATTGGAAGTTTGCCGGAGCCCCCTAATGGGCCTCATACAATAAAAGTAGAAGGGGACCAAAAAGGGCATTAATGCACCATAAAAAGCATCAAACTCCTCACAGAAAGGTCTGGAATCATACAATTAATTGTGTTTATTATTCCCTTGGATAATATTGTCTTCAAATATTTTCTTGGACAGTGGTGGGGGGGAGGGCCTTAAATAAGGAGTTACGTTTTTCTCATACAAAGCTATCATACGACTTCAGGAGACTTGGAATACAGTGCCGAAATCGTATCAGCTACTTTCATTTATGCTTTTATGGTGCATTTATTGAAATTATGGTGCAACTTGAAAGCTCCTGGTCCAATCTACTTTTATTGTATGGAAAAGAGTTGCTCTGATTTTCTGCTAAGCATCTCTTTTAGTGTTACAAGAAAGATAGAAAGTCATAAAGATTTGGAACAACATGGTGCATATATTATGAAAACATTTTCCCTTTAAACATATTCACATTTGTACTGAACCTGTATATTCAAGCTCTCAAAGAAGGGTGTACATGCATAGATGTGTCCATGTGTTTATGTATGAGAGCAAAAATTGGTGTGCAGTCAGCAAATTCAAGATTTAAAACTGTTCTCTTTACGGCAGGTTGAATTGTTTGTCCATTAAATTTGCTTCACCATTAAATATTAACTTCTCTCCTTGATACTACTAGATGGAACACTGAGGGAGCAGTCAGCATTCATTTAACCCTACATACCTTCTACAGCACAGCCAATAATATTACCACATACTTACATTAAAGCAAAATCCCTCTTTCATATAGGTCTATACAGTACACTGTCTCAAGCATACACATTTCTCCCTTTCTAAACTCTACTGAGAGCTAATTATATTTGCATCCCTGTTAAACACATGTAACATGTGCAAACCATCTGCTTTACACTGAGTATTTCAGTAAAACAGTCCAAATGTGCTTTTACCTGTCCCAAAGCTTGACACTTCTACAGGAGTTTGTGCAACAACCAGCCGATATCAGAGCTGCAAAAGACAAAGAACAAATTAGCCATACATTTCAGATGGTTCATTAAGCATTGATGTTTAAATGATAATGTTGCTAACAAAATCACAGCTCCTATAATAACAAAAAACAACCATGAGTTTCACAGACCAATGTGGGCTGACTCACTGACTTAGAAATAATGGTAATTATTCACTTGTTTATAGACCAGCTAATTAACACAAGGGACTGTTTTATACTGCCTATGCAGTGCAAATGCTGTGAGGCAGCCTATAATTTTCAATAATGGCATGTCTTTTAAATCCTTCTGTGTGCTAAAACAGGCATCACTTGGACATTTTTGTAAAAAAGGGAAAACACAATCTAGTTCTTCAATATAGCAAAAAGGTGAGCAGAAGTGCAGCAGCTCTGCACAATAAACCTGGCTGTATACCCGGCTATAGGGCTTGACCCAGTATACAGGTGAAATAATATGACACCTGACCAAGCTGTGTGTGCAGGGAGGCGAGCAGAGACTCTGACCTAGGGATGGGCGGATCGATCTTAATAGTATCAATACTTCAGATGATGTTGTATTGAAAATATTGTTTTCAATCTAATAACAAGATTCTGCAGCACCGTTGAGTGAATTGTGTTTATTATTATTTATTATTATTATTATTATTATTATTTATGTCTTTTTTTTTTACAGGGGTTCTCTCTAAACGTGCACAGAGATGCACTGGTTAGCACTGGCAAGACGGACAGTTCGACTGAGCTGATCCACCAATCAGAATGTTAATTTCAGACGCGATTGGATATTTGCCAACCAATCATATTTTCCGTTTCAGAAAGGGGCGGGACATTTCCAGCGTCTGACACACAAGCATCCCTGGAAAAACTATAATTTGCACTGCATATATATTTCCCTGCTAAACGTAAATATATGTATATACATTTAAATGTAACTTATGCAATTAAACTTTGTGAAAATACTGCATGTATTTTCACAATACTGATTGCACTCCCTGATAGTTTTTGATGCTCTTTTTTGGTGCCTTTTTCTCGTGATATCAAATCATTTATATTTCTAAGTAGCAAAACAATTTCAGTCTACACAGAAAAGCATATAATATTACATAAATAAATAAAAACATAAATTTTTATGTAGGCTATATATGGTAATACAAGATAAAGTGTTAACGTGAACATTACTACACTCATATTAATGCTTAACAGTTTATTGCGTAATATGAATTCGTTTATTTGTTAGAATAATAATCAAGTATTAACAATTTTCATAGTAGCGTAATAAAAGTAACAATAATGACACCTATTAATTTAAATACATATTTAACATGAAGTTACTATACCATTGAACTCATTGATTTACTACAGTAATATTGTAGTAGTAACCATGGTTAATTTTGTGGTAACTATGTTTTATCAAAATACCATGGTTAACCTATACTGTATTACTGTAGTGAAATGGTTAATTTTTGTAAGGGTAAACAAAACAGAAGTCTAAACATTTTCTGTTTTGGCAACAAAAAATAATAATAATAATAATAATAATAATGACAAGAAATATTATTTTAAATTACCCATTTTATCCAGTTAATATTGGACTTGAAAATATTGGTATCGGATCGAACAGAAAATAAGTGGTCTCATCCATCCCTACTCTAACAGTCTGTCTAACCATTTAGGCTATTTATCAGTGTTCTGCATGGTGGTAGCGACACCAGCATCATTTTAAATTTACATTTATGCATCTGGCACATGATTGTATCCAAAATGATTTACAGTACATTCAAGGTATACATATTTTATCAGTACATGTGTTCCCTGGACAAATCCAAAAAAGTTGATGTTGCTAGGACCATGCTCTACCAGTTGAGCTACAGGAACAGATTATGGGTTCAATTCCTACGGAACACATATAGTAATAAAACGTATAGACTGAACACAAGGTGCTTTGGATAAAAGTATCTGTCAAATATATAAATGTAAAATACAAAAGTAAACCATTTAAGGTAGGGATGCACAATATATGTGGGCCACTAACTAGGAGAATCTAATATTATTATCATGCCAATGGTGGAATTATTGCCAAAAGTTTAGTTGATTATTTGTTACAGTTTATTTACTTGTTTCATTCATTCCTTTTCAGGCTGTCCCAGCTGTCATTGAACATGTGCACAAACAGCATGTGTGACCAGGAAAGATAGTGTTTACATTTACATTAAGTAATTTAGTTGACACTTTAATCCAATGTGGAACATAACAAGCAAATGTGGTTGAAGAGAAGTTAGCATGTCACAATTATTTGTCAGGATTATTTCAACGTGACAAAAGCATTACATGTATGTTACTTATGGGCTTTGCTTATTACTTCATGAAATGTAAACAGAATTTAGAAAATGGCAATTTGTTACTTAAAATAATCCTCACAGTGCAACATGAGACTTTAACTTAAGTGCCAAAAATAAAACTGCTAAAGTAATGTGCTTGTCTTATTTGAGTTGAGATTAAATAAAAATGAAAACTGAAAAAAAAAAACTAAAAACTAAAAACTAAAACTAAGCTAAAATACATTTTCTTAATTCCAAAATAAACTAAAATAAAATAAAAACTTATCTCAAATTCATTTCAGTTACAGTTTAGTTTTAGTTTATATCAAATTGAAATAAAAACAAAATGAAGAATCCAAAACTACAAAAACACTTGTGTTAGCAAGGGTTAGCATGATCACGTGTCTGGCAAATTGTTATATTGTTCAAACAGTGCTATCTATAAGCTCACATGCACACTCCATTGGAAAAAAGAGGAAGAAAAAATGGTAACACTTTATATTAATGGTCCATCAAAAATAGGTAAATATGGAGGAATTAATGCAGGACAAATGAGTCGTACGATGTTAACACTTTAGTTACAACTATTAACTAATATGGAAACATGATTAACCAATCAGTAAGTAATAGTGAACTGATGACTGAGGTAGTTCATTGTTGGTAATCAATAATTACTGAATATGATCTGCCTCATTGAGAACTATTAACTAACTATGGCTAATTTATTAATTACTAATCAAAACATTAACATTTGTCTGAAATGTGAATGATTATGTTTTTATTATGAACAAGATCATGCATGGGTACTTTGTGGGAATTAATTTATGAATGTAAAGGGTCGCTAAATCAAGGCTACAGTGTTTTACTTGGGGGGTCTATGGTTACACCCATGATCATAGTCAATAGTAGTAACTAAAGGGTTAATGTAGTACTACTCATTTATCCTGCATTAAATCCTGCATAGTTACCTATTAATGATGGACCATTATAATGTTGCATTATAAAGTGTTACCGGAAACTATGAGAAAGAGAGACAGTGACAGAGAGTGAGAGAGAAAAAAGCTTGCACTGATCCTTGTTACGTACAATGGATTCAGCAGGAGGTGTGACCCTGATTGTCTGTTGATGAAAAGGACCTTCTGTCTGAGTCATGTGTCACTTCTGCACTCACTCTATTGTGGTAGCACTCACACACAGACACACATACAAAGCAGATACATACCTTAAAAAAACATTAAATGTTTACCTTATTCAATCTAATTTTTACTTCATATTCACATACAACATTCAGACATGGAAATAGATTAAGAGCTACTTCAGAGCCAAACCAAGAAGCAATTTGTTTCTCTATTGATTTGTTTTGCTTAAGGGTTATTATAGTAATTCTTCACTGAAGCCCATGAGACTTGCGTCCAGGGAGTGAATGCACACACAACATGCACTGTTTTATCTAGCATCTCTCGCTCAGGCACAAAGAACCTATTCTGTAGGTAACTAAACACAACACCTAGTCTAAACATATAATCCCAACATCTACAAGCCAAACACATGGGAAAATCAAAGAATGGGTGTTTGGTAGTAGCCTTTATTTTTCATTTGCTCTTGAATGTCAAATACTTCCCAAGACAATTATGGCTACAGTGGTGTTTATTTTGTTTAAACAGACCAGATGTTGTAGAGCACTCAAAGTTGCTGAATATGTCCTTGCATGAATCCTTGAGATTTTTGTATTTATTTTGTTTTGTTTTTGTTTTTTGTTTTGTTTTTTTACTAAAGAAAGGTTTTCCAGTCATTTATTGCCATCATAGAAAATTGAATAAAAGGATGACATGACAGCTACAGGAAACACAATTGAATGCAGATGGGTTGTTATGTATTGTTTTTAATATTTTATTTTAATAAATATGTTTTTCCAGGCCAGTTATACACGCCTACTTGTATTTCATATTGCTTTGCTTGGTAGACTAAACCATAAATGCTAATTCATTTAGCAGAGCCTGGACAGTGAGAATCAATATTGTATAATAAAATTAAGGAGCCATGATCATCTAAAAAATTTGACTTTATATTCAATAAAATGTTATGCCTTTGTATAAAAATATAGAAGAAAATGGTTATATTCAGTACAGTTTTAGAAGACTAAAATAAGCATGTGTTTGAGAACAGACTGTGAAAGTGAATTATTTTACTTCTGAACAATTTTATGTGTACCTAAACTGTGTACTGCTGGAGTCTCTCTCTGCTCAGAACTCTCATTTGATCCCATCTGTGTAAAGTAATAACATTATAATAGTGCATTTGTGAGGAAGGGAGCAGAACAGCGGCTATAGGAGATGGATGAATGGAGATGCTTAAATGTCTGACCTGCTTGTGTATGTGTTGCATTTGTCAATATCTCTAATAAAACAGCACTAATTTCAAACTGCCTCTGCTCTTTGCCAGGGACAGAGCTAGGGGGTGACCATGGCCACCATGGACCGAATCCTGGCCACCCCATTGGCCACCCCACTCGCATCTGCCGTTTTGGAAATTTTTTGTCTTGGTCACAATTTAGTTGGTCTTTCTACACCAACAAGCACCACATCTTTCTCCAGTCTCTTTGCTGTAATCAGTGAGTACAGGGCTCCTCTGCTGCCCTTCACAAGGTCAGCTCCTGAGTTTCTGATTAAACAAACACATCACCCATCTCTCAAACTCTCTCATAATCTGTGCCAGTCTCCACTATGTTGCCTTTAAAATGTGAACAGAATGAATACTTTTGAGAGGCAGTAAAGCAGAGCTTAAACAAATCAATACCTAACGAAACACCATTGCTCCAATTTTGGACTGACTCTAGACTGACGTTTACACGTTTTCATATATTTTCATGTTGACAGGATTGTTTTGTAAGCAGACAGCCAAAGTTAATTTTTGAAATGTATGCAGCAGCAGGAGCTTTCTTTACAGGATCAGATTAGTTTTCCTGGACACAAGTGTCATGATAAGGTGCTGTCTGTTACCAAAGAAACACCTATACCTTTCAGATCAATACTGTAAGTGGAGCAAGAAAGCCCAAAATGATTAACCCTTGTGCATCAATTAAAAAAAGTTACACATAGGTTCATTATGGACAAAAATGTCCATGTCCAAAAACTGTCATAAAAATATTATAGATTTATATTTTTTTCCACTTTCACTGACATAATTTTTTTAACCAGCATCAGCTCTAATCATAATGACCAAACATTCATTCATTTTTAGAATTTTAACCCTTTAAACGCTGGTTTGTTTACATAATGCCACTGTTGTTTTTTTAGGAAAAAATGAAAAATAATAATTATTTTCAATTTAATAGATGCTAAGCAGAATTTTTTTTCTTATGCAGTATCAGATTTAACAAAAAGCTACCACTCAGGTCCATAATGGACAAAAATGGCCATGTCAAAAAAGTGTCATAAAAATATTATAGAATAATATTTTTTTCTACTATCACTGACTTATATTTTAACCAGCATCAGTTCTAATCATAATTACCAAACATTCATTTATTTTCAGAATTTTAACACTTTAACAACAACATTCATTTTGATGCTTATGCAGTATCAGATTTTAAAAAAAGCTACCACTCAGGTCCATAATGGACAAAATGGCCATGTCAAAAAGTGTCATAAAAATATTATAGAATAATATTTTTTCTACTTTCACTGACTTATATTTTAACCAGCATCAGTTCTAATCATAATTACCAAACATTTATTTATTTTCAGAATTTTAACACTTTAAACGCGGTTTGTTTACATAATGCCACTGTTGTTTTTTATAAAAATATAATAATTATAATTATTTTCAATTTAATAAATGCTGAACAGAATTTTTTTATTTTTATTATTAGAGCCTCAGACACATACAAACCACACTCTGAAATCCATACCAACACACTCACAAAATTATATATTCATAATGTATCTAATTGGCTCTATAATATGCATAAGCCAAAAACAGCAGAAAACAACAACAAAAGCGATGATATGCCAAACCTGAAAAAATGGCACGATCTGATAAAAAATATTTAAAATGTAAATTTTGAAGCCTTGCCAACATAATGAAAGTATGTTAAACAAGATTGCATAATTTTATAGTTAAATGGCACTGGGATTAAAAATCGCAGTTTTAATGGGTTTCAATGTGCCATTTTTGTCCAAAACGACGCTAAGAGGGAGTATTTTGTGTAACTAGTGCAAAAAATATATTTTTTTAAAGAAAATAGGGTGAAATATTAAAATTTCAATAAAAATTCACAACTGTGGAAAATTTTATGCTGTTAGCATTAACACAGACAAAGTTATCAAAAAAACAAAACTGAAAAAGCCAAAAATGTCCACAAGGATGCACAAGGGTTAAGTATCCTCATGAACCAATATGCATAAGGGAACAATATTATAACAAGAATTAGACTTAGGCCTTGTTCAGACTGCCACAAAAAAATCAGATTTTTTTTGCATATCCAGATCGTATCCAGATGAGTTTTGATAGTGTGGACAGCAAGAAACACATGAAATCTGATTTTTCAGAATCTGATTCAAACCACATCGGGAGGGGTTTCAAATGTGATTGAATTCTGATTTTTTCAGATGTGTCTCAGATTTCAATTAGTCTTTTGCATCACTCTTAATGCAACACACAACGATGATGTCAAAAATCGGTGACTGCAGCAAAGAACATCATAATATTTACCAGTCTCCTCCGTCACTGAGTTTTTCTTTTGCAACGGTGCAGTTCTGCACCACAACTTATTTGGAGAACGAGATGACGCACCTCCATTTTTTCCACATCTGTTTTGAAAGCATCGTCACATGGGTACGCCTCTGTCATTACCAAAGCAACCCATGCAGATAGGTTGGTTATGTCTGAATGCGCAGATCTGATTTGATCACTTGCAATTAATAGTGCGGACAGTCTGCCTGAAAAGATCTGATTTGAGAAAAAAATCGGATTTGCCCGCAGTCTTAACATGGCCTTAGTGTTATTTAAAGTGTTTGTTTTTTTTTAAGCAAAGTAAGAGGAAATATGTGTTATTGTAATATTCATTATCTATTATGTTGTGTTTTAAAAGGGTTTTCCACTATGGGAAATAATGGGGTTACTGCTTAGTGTGGAAATGGGCTGATGAATGGTTAAGAGGCATATTGACGTACTGTAGTAAAGAGCCTTTCCTGGCCATTTTCAATACAAATGACTAGTCTCTTTTTCTTTGTGACATCCACCAATTCCCTTCTCTACAATATGTTTCACATGGTCCACTGAACCTTTGGCCTGTTTGTTAGTAGTTGAATAGAGAGATAAAAAACAGAACTGTAAAAAACATTACTGTCTCTAAGGACATCAAAGAATACACACAAAATGACAAGATATCACCACAGTTGTCACTACCAATCATAAAAGCACATGTTTTATAGAGATCGCACAGCAATATAAAGGAGAGAGAAGCACAGAAAATAGGACCACATCTGAATTTGTCAACATACACTCTCCTGACCTTTGTCTCTCTTCATCATGTGCGGTACTTTTATAAAGCATGGAATCACAAAAATCACCTAAGGTGACTTCAACTTTCACAATGCATTTATCAATATGGGCTGTTGCTTGAAATCATGGGGCCTAAGACAAAATGTTATGGGTCAGGGCAGGGGGTTACAATTTGGCTGGTTTGCATGGTCAGTTAGTCCCTGCTGGTAGATGTCATAACTAAACCATTTTGCAGGCAAAAAACATCTTTGTCCATTGACAACCATTCAATAGGTAATTTACATTTATTCATTTGGCAGATGCTTTTATCCAAAGTGACTTACAAAGAAGGAACACATAAGCAAACCATCTTAAGGAGACAGTGGTACAAAAAAGTGCCATATTACATTGTTTCACTAGCATCAGAATAGTAATATTCAAAAAAGATTTAAGTGCAACAAGATTTATTTATTTATTTATTTTTTAGTGACTGTTTTTTTGAAGACAGAAAGTGAGTCATCTTCACGGATGGAGTTGGGAAGGTCATTCCACCAATGTGGTACAATGAAGCCGAAGGTCCAGGAAAGTGTTTTGGTGCCTCTATGTGTTGGTACAACAATGTAATGTTCCTTAGCCGACCGCAGGCTTCTAGTGAGTGTGTAGCTCTGCAGAAATTATTTTAGGTATACTGGAGCAGACCCAGTGACTGTTCTGTATGCCAGCATCAGAGCCTTGAATTTGATACGTGCGTCAACCGGCAGCCAGTGAAAAGAGACAAGGAGTGGTGTAACGTGCTCCCTTTGTCACTGTGGTGTCGTTGGGCTAGAAAGACAAGTAGAGCAGCGAGTCATCAGCTTAGCAGTGGTAAGAGAAACCATGTGCTTGAATGATGGGTCCCAGTGATGTTGTGTATACTAGCCATGTATTCACAAAATAAACATTTTGCGAGCAACATGTACATTGCAAATAAGTCATTATGTTTTAGTAGATGGTTTAACAATGCTTGATGTTTCGAGGCTCAGGTAAATTGCTTAAAAATATTGTCTCTGAGCAAAGATGGTTGTGTGTAGGTCACATAATACCCAGGGTGCATAAACCAGCCAAGCAACTGCCAATGAGATGAATGGGAATGCTAACAGATAAGATTTTCCAGGTATTATAGACCACCTTAGTCAAGGCTAAGAACTAAATTGTTTTAGTAGGACTAGGCTATACAATAGTGGAGAGTATATGAAGAGGGCTATACTTAGTGGGCTCCCCTCATGGGCAAAAGGGCATTCTAAGGAGTTCAATATCAGGTTCAAAGAGTGCATAAATATGAATGTGTTAGATGTTCTTAAACAAAATATAATAGGAGGGGACTGGCTTCAAAGTGAAAAGCTAATGAGAGGAGAAGGAATAGCCTGCTGGCCTACTTAACTGTTCTGGGAGGAAAACCAGATCGCTATCTTAAGGGCACTGTGCTCCTTGCCCTTACGAGGAATGAATGAGAATGATCTGCCGTTCTCCTTCAGTCATTCCATACTCCCCACTGGACATTGTGAACTCCTAATGAGCTCCTTTGCAAATAATTCTGAAATCCAGCCCTCTCTGACCTCACTGATTACCTAAAGGAAAAAGGGGATAAGGGGTCTCTGTGACTCTTTTTTAATATCCTGATGTCCTATGACTTTACAATACATACAATGTTAATGCTGTCATGACGGTTCTGTGGAGCATGAAACCATGGGAAGCCATCAGGGAAATCAGATCAGTTAAGAGATTAAACCTCAATTTGATAAATGGGGAGATCAAATACTTTACACAGTGCTCCTTCCCACCGGGTGAGTTATACAATAATCACTATTCAGAGAGAAGACAGTCTGTCTCTGAACCACACAGGAACAAGCTCTCCTAACAAACACATGAGAGAGTGTCTTCATAGAATCTTTACTCAAAACTGTCTTACATTGCAAAAATAAATAAATAAATTACTTTCTTAAAGCTGCACTATGTAACTTGTGCTCTCAAGCGACATCTGTGGTTGAAGCTTAAAACTGCAAGCAATTTGCAGACGAATACATTACGTCAGTCATGTTTCGGCACTGCTCTTCTGGCGGATGAATCTCGCAATTTTAGCTTTCCTGGACATCGACTGTATATGATCATGACTAGAGCCAGAGTCATAACATGATATTTTCATGTTAATATTTTGTTCTATGTTTAAATATTTTAAATTGAAATATTTCTTGCTTTGATGAAGAAAAACAACACTCTTATTAAACATATTTAAATACATTGTACACTTAAAACGCTTTTCTGACTCTTCACTCAAAGCACTTTTATATAGAGAACAAGGGACTCTCCTCATCCACCACCAGTAGATCTTAATATGTGATTGCATGGATGTTTGGGACTGGCTGTGTGAAATGGACCTGGTGTGTGCTTCATTTTTATTTATACTTAAACACTGAAAGGAAGATTATATTCAAGTGTTTTATCTACTATTAATATATGAATTGTACTACAATTTTCAATTTAGGAGGTTAAACTTGTGATATGGCTCTATACGAGTTCAATAGAACACTTTATTATTTTTATACTATATTGTCCATGGGCGCCTGCAGGATTTGATCTCAGGGTACGCACAGACATCTGCTCAGTGCAACCTTATATCTAGGGGTGTCCAGGCATGCTCCCCCGTGATAATGTTTTGGCAAAAAGAACACCAAAGCATTCAATTCTGGTGACTTTGAAAGAAGCATTTTTCTTTTCTTTTGTTGAGTATGAGTAGCGTTCATGTAATAATTGGCTAAAATTTGGCTGTTTGTTCTCTGTATTCGTAAATATCCCGATACTGTTTTACTGTGTGAGAAACCGCTCCAAATGATTCAGTGAGAGTGCAGTCCGAACTTATTGTACTGAATCACAAATCAATTCAGAGAGATTTGCAAGCCTGTTTGGCCAATTCACTGAAAATAATCAACTCAAAAGAATTGTTCATTTGCAAACAGGTCATTGCTATTTATTTTAAACAGTCAACAGAAATACTGAACACATTTCTTGATTGGTGAAATATTCTGAGAGCAAATGTTTCTCAGGTCAATCGGAATGCTTATGGTACGAACAGTGCGTCCGTCCGTATAACTGCAGGCGCCACTGATATTGTCCAGCCTCAGTTACTACAATAGCACGTCTATGCAATCCACACAAAAACACTGTAAACTAAAAACATAAAATGAGTATTCAATAATGATGGGGATAAAATATACTTTATTAAACGTAAAAATAATAGGCTTAAATGTGCAATATAATAATAACAAGAAGTCCATTTCAGACATTAAACATGTCACAGTAACTTCACCGGACAACATAAATTCATCGCGATCGGTTAACACATGAGTATTGTTCGATTCATAAAAGCATGACAAACAATATAAGCTTCAACAACCCTAGCAGAAAACATATCCAAGAATTATAGCAGGTAAACAACTTCACCAAACGGATAAGAGATAAACATCCATCTACAATGGATTTTCATTAGACAACTACAGCTTTCATAACTTGATGTTCCACTATATGTTTTTAGAGTTTGGACATGAACTTTATTACCACCTTCTAGTGGAATCTGCAAACTGCAAATGTAGGAACTGAATTTAGAATTTGCACTGACAACAGACCTGCTTTTGAAAATAGCAAATTGTGCTTTGCTTCCAAGGTCCACTTGCGCTGGCACAAAAAATGTACTTAGAATTAGCGCCCTCACAAAAATGGGATAAGATGTGGTGCAGTGTGTAGCCAAGTGGAGAAATGTAATAAATTGGATGTTTCCCCTTTAAGAACCAGAGTTTTGCGACACCTGCTTTCTGGCACTCCTCGTGTTGTACATGTGTGCTGGTTAGAGACGTGAGAACATATGTTGTACAAGAGAGCTCCTAATTTTGTTCAACGGTTGAGAATTATTTGGGTAATATAAAATTCTACTCAAAATATTGTTAAATTGCATTAAATATGTGTTCACAAGAGTCATAATTTAAAATTGAGTGTTATGGATAATTTTTGATGAATGTATATGGATAGCAAATATGGAGTTTGATCACGTTTTGTGCACCTGTGAGGACTGGGTATGTAATTTAGAATGAATCATATCTTTATAAATTATTCTAAGCCCAATGTTTTCCAGTTTAGTGAAGAAGTGCAATACGTGTTCTATGCAATGAGTGGTATGTTTTAAACTGTTATACATGCCTTTAACCTGTTGATACGCACACCCTTTTTGAGCACAAACCATGAAAATGACATAACTGAATTTAAATGGTTGTATTTACTGGACCCTTTGGAGTATGGACACAGATGTAGTATCTTTTGAAAGAAGACACTTTGGGCTTTATTTCCAAAGTTTCTGAATTAATATATGTTGCTAGTTTTTAAAGTTAGAGAAGCTGAAGTTTATAGTAATGGAAATATTTTGTGCATGTTATTATAATCTAAAAAAACAATAATAAAAGTACCAAGACAACCCAGAAATACAATGATCTCAAAGCCACAAGTCTAAAGAAGTTATGTTTCAAATTTGAAGATTATCTAACAAAAAATTAGGTTCCTGCAAGCTTATTTCTCTGTAATATAGCTGGAAGCACACAGAGTAAAATTAAGGCTCCACCTTTCAAGATGACACAAAATCTGACTGCACTGCTTGGCTATTATGAATAAAACTATGCTGCATTTTTAAAAATAGACTTTGGAGACAGGCTTGTTTTATTTATGAGACTCTAATATATTAGATAATACACAGTTTTACAACATGAATGCTGCTCAGATTGCATAGTTTGTTGAAGAACGACGACGAAGGGTAATTCTTTCAGGTGAGATCTCATGTAAACAATGAAGAATATATCAGTATTTCTCATATTTTTCACTTTTATGGACAAATAGTGCAATTGGATGTTTATCATTGACAGCTTGTCATGGACAATTGACCCAAATGTGGTGATTTGGATACATCTGGCGACTGCGTTTTCATAACAAAGGTTTGAAGTCCCGTTTTGATATTGCGTGTTTTAATTTGTACTCCTGGCACAAATAACTAAACTGCTGTTTCTGGAGCATTGCTATCGTGAAACAGAGATCAGATATCAATGTCGAACCCTTAGACCTTTGAAAAGATGTATATTTTGTTAACATTAATTACATTTATAGATGGTAAATTATATATTAAATGTAAGCAGAGTGATGTCACCACCACGTACAGGTAAATTGTGTATCAACAGGTTAAAGCCTGGTAAAAATGCTGAGTGATTTAAGCATGTGATAAATGCATAAAATGCTTTATGTGATTTAAGCAAGTACTTAAATGCATGAAATGATGTGAATGATATAAGCATATTTTAAGGTGATGTATGCTGAAGCATATGGGTAGGCTAATGCCCTGTTTGTATATTAATTTTACATTAGCCTCAACTGTATTTCAACAGAAACTTGGAATGAGAAAAAGTATTAAAGCAGTGCAGACTGTAGCAGAGTTAAATTACACTAATTTCGTCTCACACAGGGCTGTTCAGTATCGATACTTCCATCCATCCATCTCTTCTTGTGGTTCTGAAGATTGTAATTTTCTGATCTGATGAAATATTTATGAGCATAAATTGAAAAAGGGGTCATTTATTGTGGCTGTATTTTCCAAACTCAATCAGCACATTATGAATTCCAAAATGTGTGACAGGTCATGCATTCAGATCATTTATAAAGAGGGCAATAGCAATGTTTATGCTGAAGGGAGTCCATAAATACCCACAGTTAGCTGCTTGCATGCTGGCCTCATCCCACACAGAGCACTGCTTCGGTTTGAGGTTTCTCCCTCAGTTTTACCTCTCTCATCTGCATGTAAATTTCATTCATTTTAATGGCCTTACCAATTACCTGGCTCTGTTGCCCAATTTCACTCTGTCTAAAGCCTATTTTGCTATCTATATGTGTCTGGTATGGGGAGATCAGGGGTATAAAAAGTATTCAGAAATTATACTTAGGTGAAAGTATGGATACTGAGTAAAAGTCCATGTATCTAGCCAAAAACATACTTCAGTGAAATTAAAAAAAGTATTCACATTAAATTGTATTTAAGTATTTAAAAAAAAAAATAATCTTGCTAGAATGAAAACAAGAGAGGAGACTGTGTGAGCGAGAATGTTGTAAATTCACTTTTGTAGGGTAATTTGGTAAGATAAATGTACACAGCATGAATTAAAGTGCCTGTGTACATTCACCATTAATATGTAATGGAATTTAAGTGTGTTAGGAATGAAATCAAACTGTCCACATGTCTACGCCATTATGTAAGGAAATTAGCGACTTGCATATCTCCAACAATAATTTGTAGGAATTTGTATAATGGAATTAGCTGCGTTCGACCACCATTATAAGAAGGATAAAGGACAAATGGTCAGATTAGAAATCTGAATAAAGATTCTCCACCATTTAACATGTAATACAACAGGCTCGTTGTTTACGATCACAATTAATATGTAAGGAATTTGCTTAATAAGCGAATTATGATTCATTATCTTATTGAAAGAATTACGGTATACGTCTAATCACTCTGCCACGCTGAATTAAAATTATGCATCTGTTAATTCTTTAGAGTAATACTATTTTCATGGCTATTGAAAATAATATCACAAATATATTTAGATATGGTTCGAGCTTCGAAGCGCAGGTCTTTAAAAAAATCAAGTGACAAGATTATTTATCAAAATATACCGCAGTCAAATTATCTTTGAATACAAACAAGACTTTATTGCTAATCTAAACACATAGACAAACACGACAAACAGTTTGGTGAGTAAATTGTAACAGAAGGTGAATGAAATGATCAGTACAGAGAAATTTAACTTTATGAGTCTATAGACAATGGCTTGAGAGCCATCGATAATTAATTTCTTTACTTCTTCTGTAGTATTTAAATAAACCACCAGCACTGTCTAGGAAAAGTTTGGAGACATACTTGCGTGTCGTTGTGTTTCCTTGAATTGCTTTGATTCTTTGGCTGTGTCAGTAAAAAGTTATGGTTGTTCTGTCGATGTTTTGGACCTCTGTTAAGATCATGGATAGTTTGTTGCTGGGATGATGAGGTGGGGCTTTGAAGCAAGGCCTTCCGCAAGGGAGACTCACAACACCCGGTCACGTGTGTGAGTCATAGAGCAGAGAGGGATCTCTTTTCGGAACTTTGCGTTCAAAGCTTCCTTGACTCTATATTGTGTGGAAACAGAGGGGGGCACCAGAGCGAGGGCTAAGAGCCACAAGGGCAAGAGTGCAGATGATGAAGAGAGCTGAAGAGGGGGTTTGTCTGAGGCGGGGATGCTTTGTACTGTTGTGATTGGCTGCACACCAAAGGTGTCCTGAGCCAATCATAAGTGACTTTTCAGATGCCATGTGAACATATTTCTGTCCCTACTTCTGAAAGCCATAAATGTATGGATTTAAAAGACATGACATCTGTTAACATCAACATACTCTACATAAATGGGCAAGCATTTACATATGAACCATGACATATTTTCCCTTTATGGTTACTTCGCTAAACATTAACATTTGAATATATATTGTTATACATTGTAAAATTGAGCATCATGTGTGCATTAATGCATTCTATGATTCTAACCACTGTCAGGCATAATGTAACAAATCTTAGCATAATAAAATTAGGTTATGTGTGTTGAGAGGTGTAGAATGAGACAATGGAGTCTTTCTATAGTGTAATAGTTCATAATATATGTATATGCATTGGAAAAAGCCCAAGAAAAGTTAATTTGTGCCAAAGTTCCTCGATTTAGGAAGAGTTCGAAGGGATCCTTCCAAAGACAGTGAGACAGTTTTCAAGCTCTCTTGTCTCGTACAGAGTTTTAGCATGTGACACAGGAAATAAGATCCATCTGAGAACTCGTGGGAGAGTCTCATTCAGATGGTCCGGATGTCATCAAGTTCAGGGCATTCCTGATTTATGACATGGAGAGTCTTGGTGTGTCCACAGAACTCGTCTTTGTTCTCAAGATGTAAGCTATTCTCCTTGGAGCCAGCAGAGCAGTCTTCAATTTATGATGTTGAGGAACTTTAGTAAGACTGCTGGCCTCTGAGCATGGAAATTAACAATTCTTCTGCCCATAAAATCCTACAAGCACCACAAAATTATGTGGTTGAGTCAAAGATTTTGTTTTTCATGTCACATTTGCTTTTTATGTAATGATCGGTTAGGTTTAGGTATAAGGTTTCAGGTAGGGAGTTATATTTTGTTGATTTAAATGTTGATAGAACATTAACTTTAAAAGCCTCATCTGTTTGGGAGAACATTTCACATGCTTTTAGCGCCACACAGTGGAAATTTCACTTCGGAACTGCCCTGATATGTGTAATAAACCACATAATTTTATTTTGCAACTATGTTGCCACATGGGAGAAGGCAAGCACAAATTGCGATGTCAGAGCACCTAGCCCCTTGAGACATAGAGAAAGAGTAAAAAAATAAATCAAAATAGGCCTTGAATAAAGTTAGCAATGTTGTTGGTTTTGTGAATTATTTATTTTTTGAGGTTGCATACACACCTTGCTGTTAAGCAGATGGATGAATTCAATACAATTCATAATACTATTTATTAGATAATATATTCTATTAGGTGTATTATCATTATTATTATTATCTTTATCATTGCTGGTTTTATAGTTGTTATTATTATAATTAATAGTTCTCTTACGAGAGGTTCTCTCGTATTGCGTAAGCTAGCTTACGCTACGGGAAAGATTCATCTTTTCTGAGATATTGAAGCCAAAAAATTATCCTTAATTTTTGTATCCATTGTCAACGCAGTGCGGCAGCTGCAGACCTTGAGCGGGCTAGCTAGCGAGCTCATAGGTTGCTCTGCGGCAACTGCTGCAGCCTATAGACGAGCTTGGGCTGAACTCGCGATCCAATAAGAGGCGCCCACGCTCACTGCATCAAAGCCCGCCAAAATGGGCGTGACTTGAGTGCATATAAGCGTAGTTCGTGAGGCTGGAACCCTGATTTTCATCTCTTCAGCGAAGCTCTTCGCATCGCTGACCTGGAAGCCGCGCGCCGTTCGAGGGGCATCAAGCAAGCGTGGACAGCGCTAGAAGAAGCCGGCCGTCTCAGCCACCTTCAGCCATCCTGCGAAGCTACGCCATCCGACGACGTATCCTTTTATTCAGCAAGCTAGTTCTCACGAACTATTCACAAAAGAGTACGAGCGTCTTTTTCAAGATGCCTCGCTCCACTTGCGCCTCATGCCGCGCCCTTCTCAGCACAGGAGACTGCCACATCATCTGCGCTCTCTGCCTGGGACTGGGGCACGCAGAGCTCGCCCTCACTGAGGACGGATGCGATTTCTGCGAGGAGCTACCGATGTCGAACCCGCGGGCTCGACTCGGCGCTCAAAGCAGAAACCGCCAGCGCCTTTACCTTCAGCCACGCAGGAAGAAGTGCCGCTCACAAAGGCTGCCGGAAACTGTGGTTGAAGCGACTGCCTCGCCGGAGCATCTCCCTCGAGCATCGCTTCACCCTCCCCGCCCCCAGGACGCCGCAGTTGCCGCCGAGCGGCCGCACTGCTGCCATCTCGGATGACGAGGCGGAGGATAAGGGCTGCTGTTCCATCATGGCTTCGACAGCGAGGAGTGGTCAGGCTCCCAAGCCTCCTCCTCGCCCAGGAATCCAGCAGGACCCGTGCCGGAGTCGAGGGGAGTTAACACGCCTCCTCACACAGGCCGTCGACCGCCTCGGGCTCGAGTGGTCACCGCCCCTGAGCAGGCACCCAACAGACTCGACGGCTGCTTTCTTCAAAGCCATCGCCGCTCTACACCCGCGGCCGGCCGCTCCCTTCCTGCCGGAATTACACACGGAGCTTGCAAAGTCGTGGAACGCTCCTTTTTCAGCCAGGTCCCGTTCCCACATCTCCACCTCTCTGCGTCGGTGGACGGCGCCACTGAGAGAGGCTACTCCTCCATCCCCCGGTCGAGGACTTCGGTAGCAGCACACCTTTGTCCGCCCTCCGTGAGATGGCGTTCCAAGCCTGTGCTCCCGTCTAAGGCCTGCAGAGCTGACTTCCTCCTATGTTGGCGCGCCTATTCCGCCGCCGGCCAAACCGCATCTGCTCTGCACTCAATGGCCGCTTTACAGATCCTACAAGCAGACCTTCTTCGGAGTGGGATGAGAAAGGCAGGCATCCAGAGGCTGTTACTGATCTACTGGCGCGACAGACCTCGCCCTTCAGCTACCAAAGCTGCAGCCCAAGCTCTAGGGAAGTGCATGGCCTCACTGACTGTGACCGAGAGACACTTGTGGCTAACACTAGCCGACATGGGAGAAGCAGAGCGCTCCACGTTCCTCAACGCACCGCTCTCTCCGACCGGTCTCTTCGGCTCCGCGGTGAGTGGCATTGTTGACCGCTTCTCAGAAGTCCAGAAAGCCACCCAAGCCATGAACCTCTTCCTGCCGCGTCTCGCTAGCTCCTCTACAGGCCGCTCACGTGATCAGCCTCCTGCACGAGCCTCTTCACAGCGCCCAGTTCAACAAACTCAGACTTCTCAGCGTCGACAGGGCGGCCGCCCTCGAACGCGCTCAGACAGCCGCCACAGACCGCCGCCCCCCCGCGGGCCTCGATCTAAGGTAACGCTGAAACCCGAGCAGCCGAAGTCTTCCTAACTGTGTTGAACAAATGACGGCTCAGTCCCGCCGCGGCCGGACCACCGTCAAAGCTTTGCCCCTGTCAGTCCCCTTCTCTCAGGCTACTGCAGTGGTGAATTTAGCAGCCAACAAGCCGGTGACACTGCCCGCTTGCTCTGCACTGAAACGCCGCTTTCACGGCGACCCAAATAAATCTTGTAAAGAGCAAACATGTCTTATGTGTAGAAAATGTGCCCACAACCCAGTGTTCACCCCTACACACAAGCATAACACATCCCGTGCCCCTATCAGAGCATGCTCTCATAAAGCGGTTACGAACCGCTCGAGCGTCAGAGTCAATGAAGGCGCCCACAAATGCATGCGCACGCCCATTCTCTGGCAGCTCTGTCACACGACCAGCCCTATGTGTAGAAAATGTGCCCACAATCCAGTGTTCACCTCTACACACAAGCACTGCATGTCTCGTGTCCCCACCAGAGCACGCTCACATAAAGCGGTTACGAACCGCTCGAGCGCTAGAGTCAATAAATGCGCCCACGAATACGTGAGCGCGCCCATTCTCTGCCCGCTCTGTTACACGGCCAGCAAACATTCCTCTGTGTGTAAGTCCCGTGCCCATGACTATGCTTGCGCATCACGTAACAGATGTGACTCTTTCCCCATTCATTCCAATCGGAAGTCACTCACAAAACAGCCTGTTCATGCTGTCTGCGAGCAATCATGCATAAACACACTAAACGCGCTCACACATTTTGTTCAGCTCTGTGTGCGGCAATCAGAGCGAATTGGCCATTCACCCTCTAGCGCTACGCTTCAAAGCGTGGGAAGCTATTCCAGGGATATCCAAGTGGGTGTTAAGCACAATACAACAGGGCTATTTGCTACAGTTCGATCGCCGCCCTCCTCGCTTCAGAGCGCGCTCGAAACCACTGTGAACACGGAAGCAGCGTGCATGCTTCGTTCAGAAATAGCAAGCCTTCTGTGCAAAAGGGCCATAGAGAAAGTGCCACCCTCTCTGAGCGAGTCGGGCTTTACAGCCGTTATTTTCTTGTTCCCAAGAAAGACGGCGGCCTCAGACCCATATTAGATCTCAGGGTTTTGATCAAGGTGCTTGTAAAAGACCGCTCAAAATGCTTACAATCAGGAAACTCCTCACGCATGTGCGCCAGGGGACTGGTTTATTTCTCTCGATCTGAAAGATGCATACTTTCAGATTCAGATAAATCCCCGTCACAGGCCATTCTTGAGATTCGCCTCGACGGCCAGGTTTATCAATACACCGTCCTTCCGCTCGGCCTGTCCTTAGCACCCGTACTTTCACGAAGTGCATGGATGCGGCGCCGCACCCTGCGGAGTCAGGGTTTGCGAATTTTGAACTATTTGGACGACTGGCTGATTATGGCACAGTCACATATGGAGCTTCTGTCTCACAGAGCAGTTCTCCTCAGCCATCTGAACAGTTTGGGTCTTGCAGTCAATTGGACCAAGAGCTCACTACAGCCCAGTCAGACAATTTCCTTCCTTGGAATAGAACTAGACTCCGTGGCAATGACGGCTCGCTTATCTACACAGCGCACGCGCCGTGTTCAGCGACTAGCCGCATCTTTTCAGATGAACAGCCTCAGGCCTCTGAAGAAATTCCAGAGAGTGCTAGGCTACATGGCCTCAGCCGCAGCAGTACTTCAGCTGGGTTTACTGCACATGCGCCCGCTTCAGCATTGGCTAAACACCTGCGCGTCTCGCCGGGCTTGGGCCACAGCCCGCCAGCCCATCAAGGTGACTCAGACCTGTATTTCAGCTCTGCAGCCCTGGACAGTGGCCGAATGGTATCAGCGGGGAGTGACAATGGGAGCTGTATCTCGCCGAAAAGTCATCTCGACAGAAGCGTCCAACACGGGTTGGGGCGCGGTCTGCGAGGGCTCTCCGGTTTTCGGCCTATGGTCAGTTCAGGAAAAGCTCCTTCACATAAATTGTCTGGAAATGATAGCGGTGGAGTACGCGCTCATGCGCTTTTTCCCGGTCATTCAGGGTCACCACGTCCTGGTCCGTTCGGCAACAGATCTGTGGTACCCTACCTAAACCGTCAGGGCGGTGTCAGATCCAGGAACCTATTCCATCTGACGAAACGCATACTGAGTTGGTCCCTGTGCCACCTGCACTCGCTGAGGGCGACGCACGTGCCAGGCCACCTGAACGACGGCCCGGACAGACTGTCCAGAGACAATATTCCCCAAGGGGAATGGTCCCTGCACGCTCAAACAGTCCAGACGTTATGGCACCTATTCGGCAGAGCAGAGATAGACCTCTTTGCGTCCAAAGAGAACTCTCACTGCCCAATATTTTTCTCGAAAAGTGAGGACGCGCTGGCCCAGGACTGGCCCAGACGCCCGCTTACGCCTTCCCTCCCATCTCGCTATTGCCACAGGTAATGCAGAGGATCAGGAAACGCGTCACTCGGTGCTCCTCATAGCCCGCGTTGGGAGAATCAGACATGGTTCCCGGAGCTTACGCAGCTGTCACTGACAGCGCGTGGCCCATCCCAGTGAGAGCAGATCTCCTCTCTGAAGTTCGCGGCACAATCTGGCATCCCCACCCAGAGCTGGGCTGCATGCGTGGGTGATCAACGACTACCCATCGCTCTGCCAGAAGGAGTAATAAACACCATCATACACGCTAGAGCCCCTTCCATGAGAAGACTCTATGCGTCAAAATAGTCTGTGTTCTCAAAATGGTGCACCGACAGAGACCTGGACCCGCGGACATGTGGGGTGTCGTCGCTGCTCGTATTTCTACAAGAGCTGCTGGATAAGGGCAGATCCCCATCCACGCTCAAAGTGTATGTGGCGGCCGTTGCGGCGTTCAGCTGAACCCCTGCACGGCCAGTCATGGGGTAAAAACGAGCTGGTCATCCGGCTTCCTCAGGGAGCTAGAAGGATGAACCCCGCGCCCCCATCGGTTCCTATCTGGGATCTTTCTATAGTTCTCGAAACTATGAAAGCCCCCCTTTTGAACCACTTCAATCCGTGGATTTGAAATACCTTTCACTCAAAACCGCTTTTCTGACTGCCCTGTCATCAGTCAAACGTGTGGGAGACCTTCACGCGCTGTCTGTCAGCGCTGCGTGTCTTGAGTTTGGACCAAGTGACTCCAAGGTCATTTTAAAGCCGAGACACGGCTATGTTCCCAAGGTGATCGGTACTCCTTTCAGAGCACAGGTCATTTCCCTATCGGCGCTGCCAGCACCGATAGCTGAACACGACACCAATCTCCTTTGCCCGGTCAGAGCACTGAGATTGTATACTGCGCGCCGCCCGCTTTCAGACGCTCTGAGCAGCTTTTGCTTCGCTCGAGGGCGCACCAAAGGTCTCGCCGCCTCGAAACAGACACTATCTAGATGGATAGTGGACGCTATTGCTGCTGCATACGCGTCAAAAGACCTGCCATGCCCGTTGGGCATTAGGGCTCACTCCACTAGAGGCATGGCATCCTCGTGGGCATGGTCCAGCGGGATTTCCATTCACGACATATGTGTGGCAGCGGGATGGACTTCCCTCCACCTTTGTCATATTTACAATATGGAAGTGCCCGCTCTGCAGGCAAAACTACTAGCGGTTTAATACGCTACAGCTCCCCTGGTGAGCTGCACTGATGGGACACATTCCACACAGACCGGCACCGCCGCTCTGTCGTTCCCTTCCCACTATGTGCTTATGTATTACACAATCAATGACCCGCATTCTTGCCGGCCAAATATTATTTCCCCACTCATAAGGGCTCCCCGGTCCCCCTTAATTCCCTGGGGCTCGTACGGTGGATGCTTGGCGCGACGGCGTTGACAATGGGTTCCCGTAGCGTAAGCTAGCTTACGCAATACGAGAGAACCTCTCGTAAAAGAACGTATCGGTTACCTAACGTAACCTCGGTTCTCTCTAGATGAGGGAACGAGTATTGCGTAGCCGGCCGTGCTTCGCGCCACGGCGACTTTTCGCTTCAGTCAATGAAAACCAGGGTTCCAGCCTACGAACTTCGCTTATATGCACTCAAGTCACGCCCATTTTGGCGGGCTTTGATGCAGTGAGCTGCGGACGCCTCTCATTCGATCGCGAGTTCGCCCAAGCTCGTCTATAGGCTGCAGCAGTTGCCGCAGAGCAACCTATGAGCTCGCTAGCTAGCCCGCTCAAGGTCTGCAGCTGCCGCACTGCGTTGACAATGGATACAAAAATTAAGGATAATTTTTTGGCTTCAATATCTCAGAAAAGATGAATCTTTCCCGTAGCGTAAGCTAGCTTACGCAATACTCGTTCCCTCATCTAGAGAGAACCGAGGTTACGTTAGGTAACCGATACGTTATCTTACAACAACAATAATAATTTAGCAAATAAGGAGTAGAAATAAATTACATGTACACATTTAATTACAAAAGGCTTTTGTTTTTATATATATATTTGCAACATTAATGATAATTTTTGACTTCATAACTGTCCAATCTGTAGAAGTAGCCATCAGTGTTTCTCAATTCATGCTCATAGTTTTGAATGAATACTTCACATTCAATCGGGTGGTCCATTACGGTCTAGTCGCACACATATTTAAATAAAATTGTAAGGAGTAAAAAGTAAAAATAATTATTTGTAAATGGACAAATATTCTGTTTAAATTGCACTTGAGTAAAGTAAAAAAAAAATGATACTTAAGAATAAGGGAGAGATGGCAAACGAGGGTCTGTCTTCACAAAAAAACAGCTTTGAAAAGCTAAATTGTTTAAGCTAACAACAGTTGCTTTCAGAGAATATATCTAGAATTTTATTTTAATTTTAATACAAGTTTATTTTCTTTATTGAAATCATCGATTTTTGTTCTTCTTGTATTAGTAAGCATACATCTGAAAAGATTTGGAGAGGTTTATGCTGAAAAAAAATGTGAATGGCGTAAGGTAAATAAACTTTGTTTTAAACTTTGCAACTGTTATTACCCTTTTTATTACAATTTTGCTTTTAAATTAAATTTATCTTGTTTTAATTATGTTTTTGACTGGAAAACCAGATAAAAATACTGAGAAAATACTAAGAAAATTTATATATATATATATATATATATATATATATTAGCATTATGGACATGGCACTGTGTCTCTGAGCTGAGTGTTTCTGTGCTAGCCTGTCTCCTTTACTTTGTGGGGACCAAATGTCCCCATAAGGATAGTAAAACCCGAAATTTTTGACCTTGTGGGGACATTTTGTCGGTCCCCATAAGGAAAACAGCTTATAAATCATACTAAATTATGTTTTTTGAAAATGTAAAAATGCAGAAAGTTTTCTTTGAGGGTTAGGTTTAGGGGTAGGGCTAGGTTTAGGGAATAGAATATAAAGTTTGTACAGTATAAAAACCATTATGTCTATGGAAAGTCCCCATAAAACAAAAATAGCTGTAAATAGCTGTCCACTCAATATAGTTGAATCACAGAAGAATGACTTCATCTGAGTGGGTTTTCTAAAGAATGGAAAAATTTTGCCTTGCCACACTGCAGTGTGCCAGAAGGAAACATACACATGTATTACGAATGATGATTATGTAATATGACTTACAAGCTGAGGTTGACTACTGCCTGTACATCACATTGAGCATAGAGTCAATACCTTAAGACTGAAAGACTTTCAAATGTTATATATATTTAAAGAGATAGTTCAGGGAATGAATGAATGGTGACTGAGGCAAACGTTCTGCCTCACGCCTGCTTTTGTGTTCCATTGAATAAAGAAAGTCATAGTACTTTGGAACAAAATGAGGGTGAGTATATGATGACAAAATTTTCCTTTTGGGGTAAACTATCCCTTAAAGTTCAAACCTGACATTGGAATCAGTTCTGGAAAATATTCCTCAAATTTCTTCATGAGTCATTACAATTTTTATATTCATCATATTTGTTAAGATCATCTGGTTGTGTTAATTAGAAGAAATAGTAGACATGTTTTTGGTGGCATTTTATCAATCTGATTTGTGGGACAGTTATTAAACATGTCAACCATTTTGTTCAAGGGTGTGCGTTTTGCCTTCTTTAAGAGCTTTAACACTAACTTCTGTCTTCTCTCAGCATACCATTGAAACTGAAAGAAGCACACTGCTCTTTGAAGCTGATACGTGAGTGTCCTACAGCCTTTTTCTGCCAATACTTAGAAATGTGACCCAGCTGTGAGAGCCAAGAGAAAAAGTGCAATGCTTTCACCATTAAAAAAAGAGCTTTTCCTCTCTCCTTGTCCTTCTCTCTCTTTCAATCCTTCTCTCACTTTTCCATTATATAGTACAGCAATATATGCCTGCCCAAACCACAATTCACAAAACTTCTAGTCGGCACCAAACATAAACATGCGCACTTAAAAAAAGACACATGGTTTACTGTGAAAAAACACAGTTTACTTCCCAAATTGACAGAGGATGACTTCCCTAAAATATAGTGTATGTATCTTAAATGTATGTTTACTTAAAATCATTTTGTGAAATTGACCTTGGCAATTGACCTTTTTCAAAGTAGCAGCATATTTGACTTTTGACAGAAATTAAAATGTGGCTGACAGGGATTACAGTCTCTTTAACGGACTGTGCAGTTGTTTAATTGGTGTTGACCATTAAGTTGATGAAAATGAAAATAAATAAATAATTAAATATCTTTCCAAAAAAGTTTTTAGTAGACAAATATCCAGAGAACATGAGTTGTAAAAATGTTATTGTGGTGGTCGGGGTGTGATTAAGCGCTGGCTTGTGAATGAAGAGCGAGATCAGGAGATGAGAACGGTAAGGATCATCACCTGGCAATGATTGTCTCAAACAGCTGTTTGTCATTGCAGTGAGAGTTTAACCATGCCCCCACCACCACATAGATGTAGGTAGAACCTTGTACAGCTTTACAGTATATAGTGCATGCAACTGAAGAGAATGCAAGTTCATCCATCACATCCTTGTATTCATTCCAATCAAAAACTGAATAAGGTCGTTAAGTTATTAAAAGTGCCCATGAAATCAAATTGGAGTTTAGTAAATGTCTATTAATTAACTTTTCTATATCTTAGTATACTCCTAAAAGTTGTCCAAATTAACTTTTAGCAGATGAATGGTGAATGGTGAATGGTTCTTCTGGTGAAGCTAATTAGCCATCCTGGCTAAATTAGTAAAAGGAATAGTTAACCAAAAATGTACATTCTGTCATGATTTACTCAACCTAATGTCTGTCCAAGCCCTTGACTCTCCCTTCACTATCCAAAATAAACATGATAAAAAAATTTGTTTGAAGTTATCGATAACCATATTTTTTATTTTAGTGCTAAATTAATTATTTGATTTGAAAGTGATTATATAATTTAATTCTGTTCATCGCACAAAATTATTGTATGGCTTTAGAAGACATGGAATCCACTGAATACAGGTGAAACTCGAAAAATTAGAATATCAAAAGTTCATTAATTTCAGTAATTCAACTTAAAAGGTGAAACTAATATATTATATAGACTCATTACAAGCAAAGTAAGATATTTCAAGCCTTTATTTGATATAATTTTGATGATTATGGCTTACAGCTTATGAAAACCCCAAATTCAGAATCTTAGGAAATTAGAATATTACATGAAATCAATAAAAAAAAAGGATTTTAAATACAGAAATGTCGGCCCTCTGAAAAGTATAATCATGCATATGTACTCAGTACTTGGTTTGGGCCGCTTTTGCATTAATTACTGCCTCAATGCGGCGTGGCATGGATGCTATCAGCCTGTGGCACTGCTGAGGTGTTATGGAAGACCAAGATGCTTCAATAGCAGCCTTCAGCTCTTCTGCATTGTTTGGTCTCATGTCTCTCATCTTTCTCTTGGCAATGCCCCATAGATTCTCTATGGGGTTCAGGTCAGGCGAGTTTGCTGGCCAGTCAAGCACAGTAATACCATGGTCATTGAACCAGGTTTTGGTACTTTTGGCAGTGTGGGCAGGTGCCAAGTCCTGCTGGAAAATGAAGTCAGCATCTCCATAAAGCTTGTCTGCTGAAGGAAGCATGAAGTGCTTTAAAATGTCCGGTAGACGGCTGCGTTGACTCTGGACTTAATAAAGCACAGTGGACCAACACCAGCCGATGACATGGCTCCCCAAACCAACACAGACTGTGGAAACTTCACACTGGACTTCAAGCATCTTGGATTGTGTGCCTCTCCATTCTTCCTCCAGACTCTGGGACCTTGGTTTCCAAATGAGATGCAAAATTTGCTCTCATCAGAAAAGAGGACTTTGGACCAATGAGCAACAGACCAGTTCTTTTTTTCTTTAGCCCAGGTAAGACGTTTGACATTTGAAGCCCATGTCCAAGACCCGTCTGTGTGTGGTGGCTCTTGATGCAGTAACTCCAGCCTCAGTCCACTCCTTGTGAAGCTCCCCCACACATTTGAATGGCCTTTTCCTGACAATCCTCTCCAGGCTACGATCATCCCTGCTGCTTGTGCACCTTTTTCTTCAACACTTTTCCCTTCCACTTAACTTTCTATTAATGTGCTTTGATATAGCACTTTAAGAACATCCAACTTCTTTTGCAATTACCTTTTGAGGCTTTCCCTCCTTGTGGAGGGTGTCAATGATGGTTTTCTGCACAACTGTCAGGTCAGCAGTCTTCCCCATGATTGTGAATTCAACTGAACCAGACTGAGAGACCATTTAAAGGCTCAGGAACCCTTTGCAGGTGTTTTGGATTAATTAGCTGATTAGAGTGTGACACTTTGAGCCTACAATACTGAACCTTTTCACAATATTCAAATTTTCTGAGATTCTGAATTTGGGGTTTTCATAAGCTGTAAGCCATAATCATCAAAATTATATCAAATAAAGGCTTGAAATATCTTACTTTGCTTGTAATGAGTCTATATAATATATTAGTTTCACCTTTTAAGTTGAATTACTGAAATTAATGAACTTTTGCACGATATTCTAATTTTTCGAGTTTCACCTGTAGATTACTTTTACGGTGTTTTCTTTTTTTTTTTCTTTTTTTTTGACAGACCAGATCACTGTTCACTGTCATTGTCGAATGAGCCCTGTATAAACTTTTTGAAAATTCACCTTTTGGGTTCCACGGAAGTAAATAAACAATGGCATGATTTTCATTTTTGGGTGAACTACTTTATTCCTTTAAGCAGCTTGGTGGGGATGCCAGGACACCAGGATCCCAGGTTGAGGATGAGCATCCAAAATACAACACATACTTAATCCTGTAATGACCTGTAATGCTAATTCATAAGAAAAAATAACTGCAGTCAGGTGAACTCAAAGAGCACAGTCACATGGCAATGAAAAATAAATGAATGACACAAAACTATTCCCCTGACAAATGAACAGGGCTGGGGAGTAACAGAATACATGTAACAGGATTACATATTTAAAATACAAAAGATAATGTTAGGTGTGAGGCTCAAAAATAGTGGTCATTTGATCATTTTATTGGAAATTCTGTTTGGAACAACCCTACAGCTTGGCTACCATTATTAATCTTCCATCAAAAAAGCCCTGTGAAGGCATAATTTAATCCAAAATTCCCTAAACTACATTACATTGACATTAAATAAGGTACGAGTCTGTTTTTGAATGTTTGTGATTTCAAACTTCAGCTGTCAGAATTTACACACAAGCCCTTCTCTCTTTTTATTTGTTCTCTTTCTTACTGTAAGACCTGTACATTTTTTAACTTCAAACTTTAAAACTATTTTAGAGTTTCAGACAAAATATCAATATCTCATTTTTTCCAACCACCTATTTTTGTACGGCAAAAATGCAGTCATTGCAATTAATGGTATAATAAACATTTTTGTTCAACAGCCATTTTATACAAAGAAAAAGTTTAACCATGTAAAGCCTAACATATGAATTCAAGTTTTAGAAAATTATATTTCAAAATAGAGTCCATCAAAATGCTATTTTGGAAATGATATTACAAGGTTTTGTACTTCCAGAAGATCATGAAAACTTTTACCAGGAGACAGTAGACATCTCATCCACGTAGTGATGATGATGTAGAGGCTTTAGAAAGTCATGTAAGACTGGCTCAAAAAAATGTAATTCGATACAGGATGGCAAAAGGGTCCAGTAAGAGGGCTGGGGGACCTCATAGTCACAGGGCCCTGTGGAGGGGGCCTTGAATAAGCTGTGGGGGCCCACATATTTAAGCATATAAAAACATTTGTTTTCAAACCTACACACAAACACCAGCCACTAATATACTTCTCTGTCAATGCCAAAGGTCAACAGAGTATGATAAAGAAGTGTATGAACACATTCACACTAACTGGACATTGATTTCTGCTCGAAAGGGAGCCCATTTTCTCAGCATTTCAAATGTAAGTATATTACCAGAGGATAATTTCTCAGAATCCATTTTAAGAGCTTTATAACACAACTGACCATCAACTTAACAGCCTCTCCCTTGCACCTGTTTTTTTTTCTATTTTTTCTACTTCTTTAGAACAGAATAATGGGGGGTTGAATCAGGCCCCTCAGTCTGTGAGTAGGCTGTGAGCTCTTGGAGGTGTATGACCATAGATTAGGTAAAAGCCCAGTGGGTGCCCTGACCACTTCACACTCTCGTGTTCCCTCTCTCTCTATGTTAGCAATCAATGGTTTCTACCTTATGCCTGAGGACAGGAGGGTTGATGGACAGGGTTTCTGAGTAAAGAGCAGGCTGGCTGCAGCCCTCTCAGCATGACTTGCATACGCTCTCTATGCTTCTAGGCAGTACAGGGGCTAGAATTGGTAGAGATGGCAACCAGGTATAATTTGGAACAAAAGGCTTTTGTTGGCACACTTGAATATCTTCCAAGGAATAGGAGAGATCAAGGGCCATAATTGAAATTAATAATGTATATAATTTTCACTCACCTTTAATGAATTAAACTATTACGGCAAGATATTGGCTGCAGTAGCAAAGAAATTTGATTATTCATATTCAGCAAATACAATGACTATCTTTTACAGAGGCCTCTGTCACTGTCAGGATATCAAAACTTTTACAAAACAGAATACATCAACATACATTCAATCATTGAGTGGTTGTAGCATATTTTTCTTATAGATCTCAATGTAAGGAGTGCATAGAATACATTGGTGAACACATACACAGAGGGACTGAAAAAAAGGGAAAAGTTGCCATAGCAGCCAGTCTGAAGGACACTTTGGAGATCTCATTCTTTCTCCTCCTCTGCACCTGAATAAGTTTATCCTGTTATGAAAAGCAAAAAAAGGAATATACGTTTCCTCTAACACTGGCTATGCTTACCCTTGTCACCAAACACAGTTTTACAAACTGAAAATGTATAGAGAAAAGAACTACAATTAAATGTACTACACATGTGATTGTTATTCCTAACTGCAATAGAGAAACTGTAAATAATTATGGACGAAATTACACTCAACAGAAATTGGTCAGGTTAGACACCATATGTAATTTGCCGTCAACAAAATGAACATGTAAGGGATAGAAGTAGAATCTGTTCAATGGGTTTTACTGAAGTGTACCTTGGTGCCGTTTCTTCAGCCAACAAAACATAAAAAGCATCCCTCCAAAGATTTCCACTGGACCAACATTTGTGGGTGAGCTATCCATTTAAAACAGTCAAATCTATTTATCAGTCTGTATTCGTATCTCAAGCAGCCTTTTTTTTCTCCATCAAATTAAATATGGCATCTACACTGACTAAAGCCTGGTTTATACTCGACACAGCCGCTTGATCGCAAGCTTGCATGGCAAAAATTACGTCATCGCATCATTGGCGGAAATGTGCGCTGGTGTCGCAAGTCCTCGTTTTGGTGCGCACTCCAATTTTTGCAACTAGGGCAAACAGTGTGCGTAGCTCAGCATTCAAAATATTTATGCTTTCTAATGTAAATGCATTACAATGTTAATTGTATACTCATACAATTTAGGAACGGTCCATTAAATCCCTTTAATGTTGTAGAGACAGACTTAAGCATTGTTCCCCTTCTGTCGCTCTCTCCACGTTGTGTCAGAGAAGCGACACTAGGGGTCTCTCTTGAGCGCCGATATTCACCTCTGCACTATGAAAAAAGGCCAATGAAAGTTGGCAACCAGTATTTGCATGTCCCGCCCCCGGACATACGGGTATTTAAGCGGCGCAAATACGGGAGTTCATTCAGAAAATTTCTTCGGAGCCGATGGTCGTGTTTGCAGACTGCTGCGTTTTACACACCGAGTTCCTGCTATCCTCTGCTGCATGCTGTTGGATTCTACGGCGCACAACAGCGGCTTTCTCCTGTTTGCACGGCTGTGCACTTCCTGCCCCTGAGCGCATCGACAGTTGCAGATAAGAAAGATCTCTCACGAGTTCCTTCATTCATAAAAGAGTGATTTTATTTAAAAGAGTAATTTCCTCTAAAAGAGCAAAAAACACAGCGGCGTTGAACGTCCTTTTAAGGACGCGTCTTTATAAAGATGCCTTTCCGCCCCTGTGTTGTTCCTGGATGCGGTAGAGTACTCTCCGCTTCCGACGGCCACAGGCGTTGTCTCATGTGTCTGGGCAGTGATCACACTGAGGCTGCATTTGTGGATGGTTCATGTTCTCATTGCGAGAACATGACCATGACAACGTTGCGGTCGCGGCTTGCTTACAACCGTAAGCAAGCCACTCCAGCCACCCCCCGCATCGCTCCTTCTTCCCACGGGATTGAGGACGATGCGGCTGGCGATGGAGGCGATTCGGGGATGGCAGTGGGTGCAGCTCCGCTGGGTACACCCCCTCGGACCACCCGCGCCCCGGCACGCCTGTTGACTCCCATCCCCGCTCGAGGTGGCGGCGACTCGCCTCACAGCCAGTCTGCCTACTCTCTTGCGATGGAAGCAGATGAGTTCGCCGCAACATCGGAGGGCGTGGGCTCTGATGCTGAGGGCTCCTCTGGGCTGCCGCCTTCGGGCTTGCACACCCAGGAGGAGGCCGACGCACAGATGTCCGATATGCTTTCCCGGGCAGCCAACAGCGTGGGCCTGGATTGGAACCCTCCATCCTCCCCACAGCCATCACGGCTGGACGATTGGTTCTTGGGCGTGGGCGCGCTCACAGCCTCGCCCCGCTTCCTTTCTTCCGGAGGTGCATGATGAGCTGACGTCTTCGTGGAGAGCACCCCTCTCCACTCGCCGCACCGCCTGCTCAACCGCCCTCGCCACCCTCGGCGGGCGAGCGCCACGGGTACACGGAGATCCCCCATGTGGATAGAGCTGTTGCGCTCCACTTATGTCCCGGAAGCACTACCACCTGGCGGGGCCGCCCTGTACTCCCTTCCCGGTCCTGTAGAGCAACATCCTCGCTCACCGCGAAGGCCTACAGTGCTACCGGACGCGCCGCTTCTGCCCTGCATGCCATGGCTCTCCTGCAGGTCCACCAAGCCAAGGCACTTCGCAACATGCACGGGGGTGGCCCTGATCCCGACACGCTGCAGGAACTGCACTCAGCGACCGACCTCGCCCTGAGAGCGATGAAGGTCACAGCGCAGGCACTCGGGCAGGCGATGGCCACTCTGGTGGTCCAGGAATGTCAGCAATGGCTGGACTTGGTTGAGATGCGTGAAGCTGACAAGACGCGCTTCCTCAACGTCCCTGTCTCCCAGTTCGGCCTCTTCGGCGACACCGTTGAGGACTTTGCCCAGCAGTTCTCCCTGGTGAAGAAGCAGACTGAGGCCATTTCGCACATCATGCCGCGCCGCAAGCTTGCCGCCACGGCCCAGGCCCCACCTGCTCGCCGAGGGCGTCCTCCCGCGGCCAGAAGACCTTCTGCTCCGCCCCAACCTGGGCCCAGCTCTCAGCCCCAGCGTCGAGCAAACCGCAGGAAGCGTACGCCCCCTGCCTCACGGACCCCTTCGAGGACCCGGAAGGCTACCAAGCGTCCCTGAGACAGCGGACCCAGAGGACGAGAAGTTAGCTCCGGAGGTGGTAAGACTGCTCCATCCCCAGTGGAGGGCCGGGAGGAGAATCTTATGTTTTTTCATTTGGTACCCAAATTCTCAATAAAAGAGCTATTTCCTTTACCTCTGGGTCACATGGCCCGCAAATGCCGTTCTCACGGCACTGTGCTTTCAGGCCTCAACAGTCTCGGCGCCCAGGATGCGGTGCTCCCGCTCTCAGCCCCACGACTGTTCCCCGGCCAGCCGGTTCAGACGAGTCCAGAGGACGCCAGCATCAGACCTCCTCCTCAGTCACGAACCCGCCCCCTGCCGGGTGCGCGGAACAAGGTAAGTGCTTTGAGTTTATGCTCAGCACCAGAGCCTCGGGACGCCACAGCGCCTCCGACGCCGCGTTACCTGTTCCGCGACCGCTGCGAGCCCGCCGGTACGTCCAAAATACTCGTCTCCTTGGTGCCCCTAGCACGGAGCTTAGAGGCATGGCTTTCACTGACCAGCTCGTCACGGTGGCTGCACTGGACCATCCGACTCGGTTACGCAATTCAGTTTGCCATGTCTCCGCCCCCCTTCGTGGGCGTCCGTTCCTCCGCAGCGCACGGCGAACATGCCCACTCCCTGCGCGAGGAAATCGCCTCCCTTCTAATCAAGGACGCGATAGAGCCTGTCCCTCCGACCAAAATGAAGAAGGGTTTCTACAGCCCTTACTTCGTTGTACCCAAGAAAGGCGGCGGCATACGACCGATCTTGGACCTGCGAGTTTTCAATCGGATCTTGTCCAAACTCCTGTTCAAAATGCTTACCCAGAAACAAATTTTATCTGGTGTCCGGCATCTAGATTGGTTCGCAGCGGTAGACCTGAAGGACGCGTACTTCCACGTCTTAATTCGCCCTCGACATCGACCCTTTCTGCGGTTCGCGTCCAACGGCCAGGTGTATCAGTACAAGGTCCTCCCCTTCGGCCTGTCTCTGTCCCCTCGCGTCTTCAAGAAGGTCGTAGGCGGCTCTTGCCCCGCTACGAGGAGCGGGCATAAGCATTCTCAATTACCTCGACGATTGGCTCATTTTGGCCTCCTCGCAGGAATTACTATGCGCACACAGAGACCAGGTGCTCGAGCTCCTCGGCAGTTTAGGGTTTCAGGTCAACTGGGAAAAGAGCAAGCTCACCCCGGTCCAGAGCATCTCTTTTCTCGGTTTGGAGTTAGACTCAGTCTCAATGACAGCACGTCTCTCCAACGAGCGTGCTCAGTCAGTGCTGGAATGCCTCGCTTCTTTCGAACCAGGCACCGTGGTCCCTTTGAAACGTTTCCAACGGCTCCTGGGGCATATGGCATCCTCCGCGGCGGCCGTGCCACTGGGGTTGATGCATATGAGACCACTTCAGCATTGGCTCCAAACTCGAGTCCCGAGACGAGCATGGCGCCACGGCACGCACGGCGTGGAAGTTACCCCTGCCTTCAACCTTCAAACCCTGGACAGACCTCTGCTTTCTACGGGCAGGAGTACCCTTGCAGCAGGTGTCCCGTCGCGTTCTGGTTACAACCGACGCCTCCAAATTGGGTTGGGGGCGCCGTGTGCAACGGGCGCGCAGCCGCAGGCCAGTGGAACCGAGGCCCGCTGCGCTGGCACATCAACTGCCTAGAGCTGCTGGCCGTTTCTCTTGCCCTAAAGAAATTTCTTCCATTGATTTGTGGCAAGCACGTCCTAGTCAGGACAGACAGCACCACGGTGGTGGCCTACATAAACCGCCAAGGTGGAGTACGCTCCCTCCACATGTCACAGCTCGCCCGTCGTCTCCTCCTTTGGAGTCAGCAGCGACTGGAGTCACTGCGTGCCACTCATCCCCGGCAACCTCAATGTGATAGCGGACGCGCTGTCAAGACAAAACTTGCCCGGCGGAGAGTGGAGGCTCCACCCCCAATCGGTCCAGCTGATTTGGAACAGGTTCGGCAAGGCCTAGGTAAACCTGTTTGCCTCCCAGGAAACCTCCCACTGTCCGCTCTGGTATGCCCTCACAGAGGCTCCCCTTGGGACAGATGCTCTGGCGCACAGCTGGCCCGTGGGGCTGCGCAAGTACGCTTTTCCCCCAGTGAGCCTTCTTGCACAGGTGCTATGCAAGGTCAGGGAGGACAAGGAGCAAGTCACTCTGGTGGCCCCCTACTGGCCCAACCGGATGTGGTTTTCGAATCTCACGCTCCTCATGACAGCCCCTCCCTGGCGAATTCCCCTAAGGAAGGACCTTCTTCCTCAGGGACGGGGCACGCTCTGGCATCCGCATCCAGACCTCTGGAATCTCCACGTCTGGTCCCTGGACGGGACGCGGAGGATCTAGCCGGCCTACCTTCGGCCGTGATAGACACTATTAACCAAGCCAGAGCCCCTTCGACCAGGCATCTTTACGCCCTGAAGTGGCGTCTGTTCGCGGACTGGTGTTCTTCCCGAGCCGAAGACCCGCAGAAGTGCGCAGTTAGGTAAGTGCTTGTGTTTCTTCAGGAGAGGCTGGAGAGGAGGCTGTCCCCCTCCACCCTCAAGGTGTATGTTGCCAACCACGACACGGTAGACGGCAAGTCTCTTGGTAAGCACGACTTAATCGTCAGGTTCCTAAAAGGTGCCCGGAGGATGACTCCCTCCCGGCCTAACCTGTTTCCCTCCTGGGATCTCTCGGACGTCCTTATGGGACTCCGGAGACCCCCCTTCGAGCCGCTTGACTCAGTTGGACTCAGGGCCCTCTCTCTCAAGACCGCCCTGCTGATCGCGCTCGCTTCCATCAAGAGGGTCGGGGACCTGTATGCGTTCTCTGTTAGGGACGCTTGCCTGGAGTTCGGTCCGGCGGACACTTTCGTGATCCTAAGACCGCGACCGGGCTACGTGCCCAAGGTTCCTACCACACCCTTCAGGGATCAGGTGGTGAACCTGCAAGCGCTGCCCTGGGAGGAGGTAGACCCAGCCCTTTCACTGCTGTGTCCAGTACGTTCCTTACGTATTTACCTGGACCGCACACAGAGCGCCAGATGCTCTGAGCAGCTCTTCGTCTGCTTTGGGGGACAGCAGAAAGGGAATGCTGTCTCCAAGCAGAGACTCGCCCACTGGGTTGTCGACGCCATTTCCCTGGCTTATCACACCCAGGCCGTGCCCCCCCTTTGCGGGTCCGAGCCCACTCCACCAGGAGTGTTGCGTCCTCGTGGGCACTGGCTAGGGGCATTGCCCTAGCAGACATCTGTAGAGCAGTGGGCTGGGCAACACCTAACACTTTTGCGAGATTCTACAATCTCCGAGTTGAGTCAGTATCGTCCCGTGTTCTCTCAGGTACCGAGCCCGTAGAACTCGGTGGCACGTCCACGATCTGACCGGGTGAATCGCTTGCACCCAGCGCCCTTCCCCCTAACCAGGGGAAAAAGTGCGCCTTCTTTCCCAGGAGATCCCAGGTTTGGGACACTGGTTGACTCCTCCCTAGCCCTCGTGGGTCGCAGTTCTGCGGAGGAACTCACTGACCCAAAACACTTCGGGTATCACTAGCTACCCTGTACTGGTATAGTGGCCCCACAGGTAAGGCCTCCTGTTCGGACTCCCCATGTGTGTAAAACCACGGTTCTGTCCCCTCACGAGAGTTGACTCCATGTTTTCCTTAGGCAGTTACAGCTGCCTCGGGTACCGTGCTGTATGCTTCCCCCCTCTGCGAGGCTGGATGTACCACCGCACTACTGTTCCGCATAAGACCTAAGTATAGGCCATGCGATGTATTTGCCACTCAAAATTTGCCTCCCCTCCCGGGTAGGTGTGGCCTCCGCAGGGTCTTCTCCGCCCTAATAAGGGCTAAGACCCCCTTCCCTCAATGCGTGTAAGGGCCCCGGCCGTAGTTGCTCTATGCGAGAAACATAGAGAGAAAAGACGCCCAGCCAGGCTGGCCCGTTCCCATGTTGGCGGCCGTCACCTTGTTCCCCCCTCCAGGGTAACGATAAGGAATCCTGATGGCTTAAATGGGGCATTGGGGAAGGGTACGTGCAGCCTGATACAGTTGGTCGTTCTGCACGTAGGAATACCTGCTCACTCCTGTATCAGCGGATCACGTACATGGCTCAGCGCATGGCTCTTTTTAAGTGGACCCCTAGTGTCGCTTCTCTGACACAACGTCTCGTTCCCTCCATCGGGGAACGGAGGTTACATACGTAACCTAGACGTTCTTCACATTTAAATTATTTTGTAGTTTATGTGGAAACTTTTATAAAAATATCTTCAAAAAAGCAACCAAAAATATAGAAATTGTATATAAGAAATAATCTAGAAGGATTTTTAAGTGTTTTAAGGAATACATACAATAATTTCTCAGGAGCCTTTTATTGTGTTCAGAGTAAAAACTACTAGACTGAAGTTTGAAAATTTTATTATGCAAAAAAAACAGGTTAATGAAAATTTAGTCAATTGGCCTTATTGATGACATGAGCAGGACACATTTTTTTGGTTTAAATTGTTATTAAATAAAAAATGTCCTGTTCAGTTTAATAGGACAATTTACATATTTACACAATGTTTCATAAATAAGGCACTCATTGCACTGCATGTTTTAGTTTGCATTTCTACAAGAGTATATATGGGTGCAAGCATTTTAATGCATATTTTATAAACATATTGAAGTTTGATAGTAGCGGTGTCTGCTATAACTTCACTGTTGCATTGACTAGCATTGCTCTTTGGTTTTAATTGATTGTGTATATTTTGTGAAAATGTTATATATTGTTTTATATTGTATAATTGTATAGGCGTATAAGATCAATAAATATGCATTAAGCATGTTATGTTATATATTGCACCATATCTATATGCTTGAGGTCAATAAATATCCTATAAGCATTTTAAGGTATAAATACAAGTATTTGTCATGTGCCATGAATTGGATATTGAATTAAAACAAAACCAGACTGAATTTTATACAAATGTTTATTTACAAATGTAAATAAATACGAAATGCTTAAAAGCACAAACAATTGACAGAGATCAATGAAAATAATGATCCACCATCCAAATCATGCAAATGCAAGCAGGACGCCACTGTTGTTGTTTTTCTGGCCAACTACTTCTCACTGCTCTTCCTGCTGATTCAGAATAAATTTTTTCTCAACTGCCCCTTGTCGTTTCATAGAATATTGCAACGGCGAGCGTGTCAATTATAAATGCCTCTAGAATTTGAGGGAGGTGCGGCGCAGCTTGTGGAGTGTCGCGCTCCGGTGCCAGGCAAAAATATAAACAAGGCTTAAGGTCCATACTAGAGTTGTTAGGGTAAGACATACAGGCAAGGAGCGGACACGTAATCCATTCTCTATGTCTTAAATTCAAAGTTTATCCTTCCGACACAGTAGCAAAAATCCAGAATCAATTGCTCACTCGTGCACTAATGAGGGATCAATAAACATCTTAGCTCTCCACTTCTCAGAATGTCTACACCTATTTATCCCTAGAACTCTTCTCATCAGCTTCATTTTCTACACTGCATAAAGCACACTAAAATTATTGCCAAATGCTGCATGAAAACGAATAAATTATGGAATTACCAACCACACACGCCAATCACATGGGGGGCTAAATTGCTGTCTGTTTAGGACACAGCTTAGCAGGATTAAAATTTTTCCTTAAAACATAAAACAAGCAGACAGTCATTAATTATAGCATAGCATTCAAGATCAGTCATTAGCCAAGTCACAAAGAGCTGAGTAGATTTAATTTAGTATGGGGCTTCTGAGAAATGTGTGCTAACTGTTACACAACCCCAGATCCCCAGCAAGAGAGCAAAAAAAAACAGCCGTCTGATGCCAGCCCCAATCACCAGACCTTTTATCTCTTGAGAAATGAAAGAATGAGAAATGAAATTCCACTTAAACGTCAAAGCAAGCAATTATAAATGTATTCCCCATTTCAACTCAGAGTAGCTCAGATTCCTAATTAAATTACTGCAAAGGGCCAAAACTATGTACTGCCACATCAGACTGAAACTACAACGAAAGCCCACAAAGCGTGAACAGCCAGAATTTCTTGTTCAGTGTCACATTATCAATGTAAATGCAGCCGAGCTACAGTACTATTCATTATTTAAACAACCCATAGACAGTCAGTCTGATTGACAGACAGTATGATTTGCCATCGGTCTCTGAGGAGCACTCAGATAGAGTTCCCCTACGAAGCAGATTTACAGGACAGCTATAGGTTATAGAGCTAAATTTAGGAAGAGGTTTTTCAAGGTCAAATGTAGTGTCCTCTGTGGGAGAGTTGATCATACGGTTGGCTCTCCCTATTGCATAGGAAGCTGTGAAAAGTGGACAGAGAGTGTATATTGACCAGGGCTATTGTGGTGATGCTGCATCAGGTAGAATGAAAGCATAAAGAGGATTACGGTCTTGTAACTGAATACTTGTACTCTATGATAAAACACTACATGTAACTACAGTACATCTGCTAAAATTGTATTTTCATAATGCACTGCAATCAGGGCCGGATTGGGATTCATATTCATCCCGGGATGTCATGTCCAAGTCAGCCCACACCCAAAAGGGGGGTTAGAGGTGAAGATGATGACAATAGATCACAGCAAAAATATGCAATATATGCAATTACTTAAAAATTATTTAAGCTCTCCATGTCATTATACCACATACGGCATTCACTAAGATTTAAGAGATTAAGACTTCATTGTATGTGTTGTAAAAATAAGTGAATGTTAAAGGGTTATTTTATCATTTCCTCACCCTCATGCCATCCCAGATATGACTTTCTTCTGCAGAACATGAAGGAAGACGTTTAGAAGAATATCTCAGCTCTGTTGGTCCATTCAATGCAAGTAAATGAGAAGCGGTGAGAAACAGATCAATAATTAAGTAATTGTTTACTATAAATCTCCACTTTCACTTTCATAAGCACTCTTCCCTCTTTAGAGTTCTTCTTCTGTTTTTGGTGATTTACATGAGCATATCGCCCCCTACTGGACAGGGAGGAGAATTTATAGTAAAAAAGAACTTAAATATTGATCTGTTCTCAGTGGTTTAATCTATCTTCTGAAGATATGGATTAAACCACTGGAGTTGTATGGATTACTTTTATGCTGCATTTATGTGATTTTTGTACCTTCTGAGTTCTGATCACCATTCACTTGCATTGAAAGGACCAACCTAACTGAGCAATTCTTCTAAAAAGCATAATTTCTGTTCAGCAGAAGAAAGAAAGTCATACACATCTGGGGTGGCATGAGGGTGAGTAAATGATGAGAGAAATTTCATTTTTGGGTGAACTGTTTATTTTAAAGATTATCTAGGCACATAATAACACTGTAGAACTGTAACTGTTCATAACTCTTTCAAGATGTACAGGCTCACACTTTAAATGGTCAGTGCTTTGTATTTTAGATAATTAAAATATCAACAGATCTAGTGAAACAATGAAGACTGAGTGATTATTTTTACATGCCATTCAAATATGTGCCATTTTACAACGATACGAGTGACATAAAAGTCTAAAAATAACTCATTTGTACTTTTCTTTTACATGTAATTTAATGTTCAGGGCAAAGGCAAAACGGTTACTGTCTCTTTAAGAGGGTTTTATCGCATGACACAACATTTAAGACTTTCTGTGCAGTTTGTTTCGTTGAGTTTAATCTTTTAAAGTCCCATTATTTTCGTACCGTGTCGTGCTGTTGCATTTGTATTCGTTTACTTTAAGTATTCTGTTATTTTGTGACAAAAAAAAAAAATTAAACTAATTTGCTATTATAATTCTGGACTTCTAGGAATAGGATTTCAGAGATTAATTGATTGAGATTGTGAGACTGCAGTCAGTATTAAACTTGTGATGATCTTGTACCTGAAGCACATTCATCCATTCAGCTATTAGTAGCGTATCTGTTCTCGGTGGATCTTCCGTGATCCTTCTGCACTGTGATGAAGCGGCGCAACATCGGCAACATCAGTTTCGTCTCTCATATGCTACTCTCTCATTTGTTTGGGTGTGAGATGATAAAATACAGACTGTGTCCGCTATAATACGGAACGCAATTCTGATCCTTTAAATACCGGATTTTACGGACTGCTTGCAATTGTTATGTGACATATGATGAAAGTTTGTCAATCAACATGCAGACCTTACCGGCCTAAATTTTGACCGGCCCAGCGGGAATTCTCCCGATCTTCCCGATTGCCACTCCGGCCCTGACTGCAATTACAGTGCAACAAATTGCAACTAATTACACAGAAATGAAGTATGAGTAGAAAGCGCACAGAAAACAAACTGAACTTTCATAACATTTCCTCAACTCAAAACATCTGAACAAAAGGTAATGTTTGTAATCTAAGTATATTTATAAAAAAGGCAATCATGGCTTCTAGATAACACACATACAATACAGTAAACATACATAAAATATATCTGGGTAACATACATGTGCTTTCAGGGATTCTTATCAGACATTATTTACTGTATCAATTAACTGTCAAATTGTATGCTGCTGCATTGCTTTCACATATCAAAAACAATGTTAAAGCTTAATTGAAAGCATGTCTGGCATAACTTTGCTTAACAAAAAAATAATTACTCAAATTATTATGCATGTTAACATGATTTTAGTATGATAAAATCAGGGATTTACCATCGTTACAGCATATACCATATTACAGGGTTTACTGATACTAAGTCATCATCAAAACAAAGTTGTAATATTGGATATAACTTTCTCAGATAAGGTTAGTAAGCAACTTTATAGACCTAAATCATGATAGCACAAATAATTTTTACATTTTGTGGCTATACTTTTAAAAAGGTGCATATTTATACTGTACTTTTAAAAAGGTGTGAATGTTTATGGACTGGTTCCATTCGCTTCCATTGAGATAATAAGGAGAGGACACTATATATGTGTGTGTGTGTGTGTGTGTGTGTGTGTGTGTGTGTGTGTGTGTGTGTGTGTGTGTGTGTGTGTGTGTGTGTGTGTGTGTGTGTGTGTGTGTGTGTGTGTGTGTGTGTGTTTTAATAGGAAAGGGGCCCAGAGCAATATACAGTATATATATATATATATATTTGTTTTTTTTTTGTTTTTTTTTACAAATATTAGAAGTGAAACTCAATGTCATGACCTTATTAAGTTGTTCAATTTAGGCATGTTTAAAAGTAAATAACTTATAAAAGTCTTTAACAGCTCACTTAAAAACGTTCTTACTTGTTCTCTTTGAACTCTTAAATCAGATTCCTTGCAGCTGTTACGTTACTGATATACTGTAGCTTTTTTATGTCAAATAAAAATTGAATCCAAAACAAATTACAATGTGCCCAGAGGGAAATAACATTCTGTGATTTCTGCTTCTCACAACTCTTTACAGAATGATAAACTAGGTTTTGCATATAAGGTGTTGAACATTTCTTTGGGAAATGTGAAAAAAGAGTGGCAGAGTTTTATGTATCTCTGGCAGGGCCAGAGAAAGGTATTCTGAGCTCCTGACTGTATATTGCTCTGGACCCCTTTCCTATTAAAGAATTGTGTTTAAAATTTGTTGTAGGCACTTATGGACCTGTGGGCCACTAGAATTATTACTAAATTTCACCTCACTAGCAAAGGCACTGAGCTCTGGGTTTGTACAGAAATAAATTGGTTGGACCAGAGATCAAACAGTCAGTTTTAAGCAGTCTTCACATTTATCAACCACATACAAATAACTGAATATTCCTCTTTTAGGACCTTGCCCACTCTGAACTTATGTATAAGGCTGTCGAAAATGGACTAAAGAGGGGCTGGATCAGAAAAATCACAGGGCAACAGGACACATCCCAGGAAGGGAGGAGAAAAAGATAAATCTGACTGTATAACCTTCTTAAGGGATAATCCAGGCTGGCTGGCCATGACCAAAAGGGTAAACTGTAATTCCCTACTCAGAATAAGAACATGTGGTTTTGGTAAAGAACAGAGTTGCGTGAGAAAAGGGCAGTCTAAAAACCTTTTCTGTTTGATTAACCAATAAATATTCTAAAAATATATATGTATTTCTGGATAATTAACTGAAATGCAAGTTCCATAAAATCTTGTAGAAATTTGAAAACAGATAGAGAACTGAAAATCCATGAACTAGAATATCAGTGGAGAGGAGAGAGAGCTTTGGTCTAGAGAGTTCATGTAAAAACACAAATGGAAATTGCAGAATGTGGGTCTCAAGCACAGCAAACGATTCCAAGAGAAAGAGAGAGAGTACAATAGCTTATTCTGTATTCGTTTGCTGGTGATGTCAAAAGACGTGAAGGAGCAGCAAGACTGATCTCAGTACAGGCTGTCTTGTACCAAGCTTGCACACAAGGCCTTTGTGCACTCAGAGAGGAAAGTATACATTTTAGTTGATTCTTCTAGACAGCAGTGAAATTAAATGGAAAACAATGGAGAACTTTTCCAGAAGTCTCCTGCTTCTCAGATGTTTCTCCTGACAAAAAGACCCCAATAATCACACATGCATCTCCTACTGAATTTCAGGAGATCTCAACAATGTATTAGTCTGCAATCAAAGATACAGATTGCATTATGGACTGAAAACATTTCTCATTAAATTTGTCCAAGATCAAACCTTGATCTAGGCTTTGCTATATACAGTATATTACAGTAAACAGTTGTTTCATTTGTGTCCATTTTGAATTCTCCAAAGCATTTTAGGAGAACCATCTATTATCATCTAACAATATATGTGCTTAGAATAATATGGGTGAATACATTTAAATTTCATCCAAGAAAAGGCAAACTCAACTTCTAACTGAACTCTGTCCACCAGGAAAGACACTTTAACAACTCCAACAAACCAGTCTATTTCAGAATTTCACTTACAACAGAAAAAACAAAAAAAAGTAAATTCAGGTGTTAATTAGCATCTGTTATTTTTCTATTAAACGCAGCATAAGGTAAACAGCACACAACTTCAGAATGTACAGGTATCCCAGGGCCCCGACAAGCCATACAGCTCAGCAATTTTCCCCTCAAAGAAATCATTAGCAGCCTATTGCTGGAGAAAACATTATGCATCAGGAGAATAGCCTGATTTTCTTCCTCTTTGTTCTGCACATGTTGTTATTCTCATAGTTTGTCATCCAATATTGTTCAATGTATCCTTTTTGATCAGTATTTTCAACTCTCAAAGCTATTAACAATCTATTCAAATCAAACTGCTATTCTACTGTAAATTCATACAATAAAGTGGCATGGCGTTTTCTTTGAAAGAATCTCATTAAAGTAAATTGCAATTTTTCGGAGAGGATATACTAGCACAGGTTAGCATGAGGCAACATTAGATCCTTTTCATTCTTACGTTGTTAAATTTCTTAGACTAAAATATATGGTTAGAATGGTTTCCAGAGAATCATACTTCACAATTGGCACACAAAACATAAAACTTCAACACAAAGACAAATCCTACAGAATATACAGGCAAGATCAAAGTGATACTATAATATTGTACATAGTGGCAAGACACTGTTGTGGTCTGTGACAGCATCTTGTGGTGTGTGTGTGTGTGTGTGTGTGTGTGTGTGTGTGTGTGTGTGTGTACATGCGTTATTGCTTCTGTTGGGGTATTTATGATAATTGTACTAAGCGTATGCAGGTGTGAGTATGAGGTTAATTTTTGAGTGCTGCGTAATGTACAAATAATTGTATGAGATTATGGGTGGGTGTTTGTGTAATTCAAGAGCATTTATGTGTTGCAGCATTCAGCTGAAGCACATGATATACAATAGACACTCACAGTGCTATCTGCATACATTACAAGCAGATCACTGTGAACTCTAATGGAAAGGGGGTTTTGAGAACATAAGAAAAGGGATAACAAATAAATAGGAGTCTCAACACTGCTCTTATTCCAGCTCTGCTGACTCATACTTTGCCACTCAACTCACCTGGGTGCATATGGCAAATACAATGGTGTCCACTCCTGGTCCTGCTGGGCAGCACTGTCTTCTGGCTTTCGATGGGCCTCTGAGCATTTTGGTCTTTGATTGATTACAGTGTTCCCTTATCTGGGTTCCAGAACATAAAACAATGGCTTAGGAGGCACAAGTTCAAAGGCATGATTGACAGGAAATTGCTAAAGCCTGCAAAATCATGGCCCAAGAGGACCAAGACTGGACACCACCAACCTTTACCAGAGATAAGATGTTCTGCTCTAGTCAGACACTAAAGCCCCTGCTCTATCTTCTCAATGCTTCTCCTGAACTGAGCAAAGAAAAACTAAACTAAATGCACATCATGGCTGGCTGAATTGGCTGGGAATGGGGATTTTCTGGAAATAATGCCCTCCATGATGAAGGATGACCCTCCATGATGAAGGATGACCATCCCCTCTGCATGTGGTGTATTCAAATGGATCTCCATGTATGTCACTGTGGGTGCTACAGCAGGCTCCAGTCGGACCCACCATTCATACCGTTATAGATGCTCCGGTGATGTGGTGACATCTCCTCTCTGCTAGGCCTCTTCTGTGCCACCTCCCAGCCCGGACTGCCAATCTTGACGTGCTCATGACTGGCACTGTACTGATGCCTTAACATTTCAGGGCTCCCAGATATAATGCGGCCCTTCTGTAGGTGCTCTGGTGTCCCTGATAGAATTTGTTTGGGCTCTGGACTCCCACACACACTACTCATGCTCCCCCTGTGCTTCTGGAAAAGGTCAGGGCTGCCAGCTGGCTGAGAGGACACCAGCAAGTGTTTTGAGAACTGCTCTGGACTTCCTCTGGACAGACTCTTGAACAGTTTCTCTGGACTGAGCCCCCGCAGACACTTATGCTCTGGACTGGAAAAGGACCTGCAGCGAGATCGACACACCTGGGGAAAGGTATGTGCAGCATACTCTGGGCTGGTGCTGTGTCTGCGGCCTGCATGCTCTTGACCTGGTGCCTCCTCCCCTGAGCCTGGCTTAAGTAGGTTGTCAGGACTGCCTCCAGCTGGGCCACCCAACAGCTGCTGTTTATTTGGGAGATGGTCAGGGCTGTCAGTGCTGCCCATGCTGGAGGTACTGCTCCCATCACCCACATCCCTCAGTTGTCCAGGCCCAGGTCCGCTGGCATGAGACAGGCTGCTCTGGCTATCAATTGAATTCCTGGTACCTGATGGCCCACCAGTGGATAAGCCCTTCTCCTCATCCAGCATGATGCACACCTCTCTCAGTTCTAGGTTCTCCCTCACCACTTCCACCTGCCTCTGTTCCAGCTCTTTCAGCTTCTGCAGGTACAACGTCACTTCCTTACGCATGATCCCTGCACTGTAATGGCCCAAGCGTTGCCACTCCCTCGACACCTTCTTCCCTTTTTGCCGATCATCATCCAGAAAGCAGCAGAGATCTCTTAGCTCCTGGTTGTCCTCCTGGAGCTTCTGATTCACTTCCTGGAACAATAAAATCTATGACTCAACACTGATGTGTAAGCAAGGCTAGAGAGACAGATGAAAGTGAAGTTAAGCTAATGCTGGCAACAATGCAGTGCAGTGGAGGACAGAGTGCACAGAGTACACACTCAGCTATTTGAGTATTTTGTGCTGCTTCTGAGCAGCAGCCTTTCAGACAAAACATACCATTTATTTTATACTGAACACGTCTCCGTATTAATGAAGTGAATTATAATTAAATTAAGTTTCAATATTTTTTGAGGAATTCCTGTAAACCTTCCAATAATGCACATCATGAATTTGGAAAGGTACAATGGCATCTCATACATGTTATCTCCCTTTCACCCCTGTGGTTAATTAAGATAATAAAAAAGTGAATTATTATTATTAATATTTGTAGCTATTTAAAAGACACATGACTCGAACTTCTTGAGAAATCTGTGAAAATTACAACTAGCTAGTTAGACATTAAATTGCAATGTGTTTTGTTTCGTTTTTCTTAAAAGGCCAAACATTTTCGGATATCAAGTAATTAACCACTAAATGGCATTGCAAATAATGCACCCTGAAACGGTTAAACAGGCTCGTTTTACCTTTAGACCGCGTATCTCGTTCAGGTGCTGCTGAAGCCTGCGGTTCACCTCTCGGATGAGATTGCTGTGGTCCACTATAACTCTCATCTTCTCGGCTTCGGCTCTGCGCAGCCAGCGCACCAGCTCCTCCTTGCTCCATTTCCTTAGCTCCTCATCCGGTAGTTTGGAGAGGTCCTCTGGCGGACCTTCTGCGCTCTTGGACATGTTTGACTGCAGCTGAGGCTGGATGGGCTTTTCCATTCCCCTGAGTAACTTATGAAACAAACCGCAGACAAGTCGTTAAAATCCTTCGTTGGCACTTTTCCGAAATCCTCCTTGTTATGCTCGAATGCTTGAGACTAGCGTTCTGACCATGCTGTCTCCTTTGAAGACAGAGATGCATCCGTTGAGTATGCACTAGGTGGAACCTCTGTCTCTATGGAAGAGACTGTGCTTATTTTCGTCTGTCCGTAAGCATGCTGTCCACCTCAGTGCGGTGCTGAAATTGTGGCCGCTTCAGTGCGCAGGAAACGCGACAGCAGGCTTTCAATTTGGTCGACTAGCTGAGTCGTAATCTCTCTCTCTCTCTCTTTCTCTCTCCCTCCTCCCTCGCGCTCTCTCTCTCCCTCCTCCCTCGCGCTCTCTCTCCCTCCTCCCTCGCGCTCTCTCTCTGTTTCGTGACACGCCCCTTCTCCAGGAGACAGGTGACTTTCTGTTTTTGGGCGCCACCTGGCGCAACAATACGGAGCTCAATTTAAGTCCACAACAAGTTTACCATTTCAGGTCAAAATGGTTAATACCTGCAACTTTACACATTTCTACTAGCTATTAACTAGTTTTAAAAATAAACTAGTTCAATTCAATGCACACTGGCTTTCTGATTTGGCTGGTCTGTGTTCTTAAACACAGACAACCTTAAAGCACTCTGGGATGAATGGTTTACATTTACATTTATGCATTTGGCCGATGCTTTTATCCAAATTGACTTACAATTCACTTATTACAGGGACAATCCGCCCAGAGCAACCTGGAGTTAAGTGCCTTGCTCAAGGACACAATGGTGGTGGCTGTGGGGATCGAACCAGCAACCTTCTGATTAACAGTTATGTGCTTTAGCCCACTATGCCACCACCACTCACTTTAGAATGACAATGACAACAATGATATATAATAGGTCTGTGAAACTAGTATCACAGCACAGAGAAGTCAGTTTACAGAACATAACCCTGTTTTGAGGGAAAATGAGTTGCCACAGGTATTGCGATATTGTATAATATGTGGGTAAGTAGACAGGCTGTCATCTCCAGTTGTTCAGATAAATTCTTTCTAAAACAGAGGAATCTGTTTAGGGACAATGGTACCTTGTGGTTCCTCCTTAGGTTTGATTTATTAACATTTGAACCAGCAAATATAAATTAAATGTATTCAAATTTAATCGATTTTAATTCAATATATTTGTACAGTGCTTTTCACATAACATGTTTATGGAGAATAGTGCAATACAACCCCCCTTGATCATGCTCCCTTAAAGGTGACACAGATGAGAAAATCCTCCATAACATGTTTAGATAGCAAGGGGAAGAATACCAAGACTCAGTTGGGGGAGCTACACTTCTCTGGCTGGCACAAGTTTAAACAAATTTGGACAAGTAACAGGAGTTCATCCAAGGGACACTGGTTGTGGCTGACACTGGATGAGACTCCATGATGCAGATAAGAAGGGTGAGGGGTTGATGAATAGTCAGGGCTAGATCTGCAGACCTCAACCCTTGTAACACAGATCCACTGACATGAAGTTAAAAATTATGGTGACAGGAAAACAGGACCTGTTTTATACAAAGCAGAATATTAAATATCACCTGTAAAGTCCTCTTATTTAATTTATGTTATGAAGAACATCCTTGTGAGAAAATATGGTGAACACAACTTTTAAATAAGTAATTTCTCTGAATTGTCTACATGTTTTCATTTGGACTGCATATTAAGAATGTTAAGATTTATTTCCCCCTTTATTTTCTGTAAAGGTGCATTGGAAAAGTATGTAGGCTTTTCTAAAAAGAGCTATACCAATAAAACTGAAATATGAATTATAATAATAATAATAATGGTGAAAGTTTTATGACCATCTTTGTTCAGATAGATGAGTGTAAATCCATTTTGTTTAATAACTTTCATTTGTGCACATTTTGATAACCTATTTCTTTGAAAAGGTTTCCAGGAGAACGAGAGTTAGTCATATTTCCTGAGCCACAGTTAATTTTTAAAAACATAATGGAAGATGGTTTGACTACATTATACTGATTAATTTATGAAGGGATACAAGGTCTTATGTATCACACTCTCAGTGTAGGCTACTTTAGTGTGCAGAGCTATTTCCATTTGATGATTACATTTTTATTTTATGAGTAGTGCTGGAGGTGGTCTGCATCAGTTTAAAAATAATTATAGTTTTGATTCGGTTGAGCTCCTGCTCAGCCTACCAGATTTATTTTGCATTAAAGAGACTAAATATTTATAAGGAAAGAGTTCCACTTATTTCAATCATTTATATAACCCTGGAGATTCCAATTGACACCAGACATTAAGCAAGCCATTTAGTCCATTTTAAAATGACTAATTAGTAATTTGCTGATACTTTGGGTCAAAGCAATTTACAGGACACTTATTACAGAGTAAATCTCCACCAGGGATAAAGTCCCTTGCTCAAGGCCACAATAGGCAAACGCTGATGGGTTTAAAGGTTCAGTAGCTACAGATTAAGCTCAAACAACAGTATTTGTGGCATAATGTTCATTACCACAAAAATCTATTTGACTTGTCCTTTGGTTACATTTGGTAATTACAATGGAAGTGAATAGGGCCAGCTCCAAATGTTAAATCCATACGCTTCAAAAGTATAGCCACACAAGATTAACATTATTCGTATTAGCTTGATTTTAATTTGGTAAAATCACTAACTAATCTTATATGCGTAAAGTTACGTCTAATTTTACATCCTTGTTTTCATGATGACATAACGCAGTTAAACACCTGAATACACTAAAATTGTAAATAATGGTTATGAGATCACCTGTTGCCACAACCAATCAGAGATGCTTACAGCTTTCTGAAGGTCAGCTATCTCAGTGGAATATAGACTTCCAAGCGGGGTATTCATTGAATATTGGTAGCCGGTGCCCAAATATCATTCACTATAGAAACAGTGATATCCTCTGCTATTTTAAACAGTATGTATCCAATGTGGAAGCACTGTTCTATGTAAACTAGGGATGGGTGGATCGATCATAAAAGTATCGATACTTTAGATGATGTTGTATTGAAAATATCGATCCTCACACAAAAATATTCTAAATAATTTATTCGTTTTTTTAACTAGGGGTATTATTATTTGGTTATCACAAACAATAATCATAAGCTTCAAAGTGAAATAAAATGGATTAGGCTATATTAGCAAATACTTGTGCTGGATGGGAACTGTTTCTTCATCCGCTCATTTTAACATTCATAAATGCTGAAAGACACACGCAGACAAGCGCTTGTGCCGTCACAAGACTCATTCAAACATGAGGGATCAGCGCCTTGTAGAGGTAATGATAGAAAATCAGAGAAACAGCTTCTGATGTGTAGTTTAGGGCATATATACGTTGTATGCCATCCTATCTGTTTTAGGGTTTTGTGTATGCCCACATTAAATAACTGACAACACGTGTGGCCACCAGAACAATGAGCATTTGACCTGGAAATTTTTCAATCTAATAACGCGATGCTGCAGCACCATTGAGTGAATTGTGTTTTATTATTATTATAATTTTTTTTTTTTTACAGAGATTCTCTCTAAACATGTGCGGAGGTGCACTGGTTAGCACTGGCAAGACAGACAGTTCAACTGAGCTGATCCACCAATCAGAACATTCATTTCAGACGCAATTGGATGATTGCCAACCAATCATATCTTCCGTTTCAGTAAGGGGCGGGACATTTCCAGCGTCTAACACACAAGCATCCCTGGAAAAACATCTCAGGTTACTTAAGTGTAACCCTTGTTCCCTGATAAAAGCAGAACGAGATGCTGCTCTGAAAAGCACTTTGGGAACAGATTTAGGTGTGACCAGCTGTGAATATGTGTGCAACACGTCAATGAACATTGACTGGAATTTATAGCCTCTGCCGGTGTAATCATTGGATGCACCTGTGGCAGGGCTATAAATAGATGCATCACAGGTGCATCGTCAGGTATTTTGTCTGAAGAGCAGTCCTGGGGCATCCCAGTGCGGCAATGAAGCGCAGCATCTCGTTCCGCATTTATCCTTGCATGTGTCCCTGAAGCGTCGAGGTGTTGCAGGATGTAATGCAGTCCCAAGTTGACTGCATCATCTACTGACCTGTTAGCCCTGTAGGCAAACTGCAGGGGGTCCAGCAAGGGGCCTGTAATGTCCTTCAGGTGGGCCAAAACCAGTCTTTTAAAGGATTTCATGACTACAGATATCAGGGCGACAGGCCTGTAGTCATTTAGTCCAGAGATGGAGGGTTTTTTGGAGACCGGGATGATTGTGGAGCGTTTGAAGCAGGCTGGAACTTCACACAGCTCCAGTGAACTGTTAAAGATCTGTGTGAAGATCGGGGCCAGCTGGTCTGCACAGATTTTCAAGCAGGATGGTGACACACCGTCAGGGCCAGGAGCCTTCCTGATATTCTGCCTTTGGAAGAGGTGGATCACATCCTCTTCACAGATCTTGAGTGCATATGAGGGGTCAGAGAGGGGGGGTGACAGCGTGTCAGAGGGGGAAGGTAGTTGTTTTAAGATGGTTGTGGAGTGGGGGAGAGGTGTGACTGTGGGCTTTTCAAACCTACAATAAAAGCCATTCAGCTCGTCTGACAGTTGTTGAGTACCAGCAATGTTGAGGGATGGTCTCCTGTAGTTAGTGAGTGTCTGCAGGCCTCTCCACACTGTTGCAGGATCGTTGGCTGCAAAGCTGTTATTTAGCTTTCCGGCGTAGCTCCTCTTTGCAGCTTTGATCTCTTTAGTCAGTGTGTTCCTGGCCTGGTTATGCAGGACTCTGTCCCCACTTCTGAAGGCCTCGGCTTTGGTCTGACGAAGCTGACTGAGTTTCGCTGTGAACCAGGAATTTTAGTCTGCACACACATGTCCTCACAAAAACTGATGCAAGATGTCACATAGTTCGTCCAGGTCAGTGGCTGCAGCCTCAAAAACACTCCAGTCAGTACAGTCAAAGCAGGCCTGTAACTCCAGCTTTGACTCGTTGGTCCATCTTTTCACAGTCTCTACAACTATAAAAAAAATGGCACCGCAGACGGCCGCCTCTGGATTACGCTCTGTAGTGCTTTTTGTGTTTTTGTTTTTTAATGCTGTTTTCTGCCATCCCTCTCTGGAAACAATTACCAGAGAAGAGCTCTTAAATATTGGACTTTCAACTGCTCATACTATTCCACCGCGCTTTATCAAACCCAGAACTTTCCCGGAGTTATTATACACAGATGTCACAGTGTTTAAAAAATCATGCAGCCCTCACTTAGAGACATTATATAAGCTGTAAACCTTTTTATTCACCGTGGGAGTTTTCCTCGTTTTTTCTGGTCGCTTTTTACATTCCACCTCAGGCCTGTGTTAGTGAGGCGTTACTGTACCTGGCTGACCAGATAACTAACGTGGAGAAAAAACATCCACACTCCCTGCTCATTGTTCTTGGGGACTTCAACAGAGCAAACCTCGGCCATGAACTCCCAAAGTACAGAGAGCATATTAAGTGTCCCACCAGAGACTCTAACACACTGGACCACTGCTACACTACACTAAAGGACGCCTATCGCTCTGCTCCCTGTGCAGCCCTGGGACTCTCTGATCACTGTCTGGTTCAAAACGTCTTGAGATATATATTTTTTCTTTTTTTACATGTATCAGTGTTTTAAACACCACAGACAACCTTATTTGTCAATGACCCTTCTGTCTTGTGGCTAAATGCTTGAAACTGTGTATGTTAACGTTTATCCGCTTTTCCCTGTGGGTCTTACTGGGTAAGCGAATGTGGGTGGAACATCCGCTGGAAGTCGTTCTACAGCATTCTCTAGCTCTGGCTGCAGTCATTTTAAGACCGCGTTTACAGCTCATAATACGTTTCGGATGATCTGATCACAAATGTCAGCGCACCAGTTCTATCGAGAAATGGGCCAAAATTCCAGCAACTTATTGTGAGAAGCTTGGGGAAGGCTACCCAAAGCGTTTGACCCAAGTTAAACAATGTATTGGCAATGCTGCCAAATATTAACTAATTGTATGTAAACTTCTGACTCACTGGGAATGTGATGAAAGTAATAAAAGCTGAAATAAATAATTCTCTCTACTATTATTCTGACATTTCACATTCTTAAAATAAATTAGTGATTCTAACTGACCTAAGATGAGGGGGTTGGGGGCATTATATCACGAAATTGTGTCACAAATGCTGTCGATTAAGCTTAACTTGTACTGAACCTGTAACATTCCTTTAAACGACCTTTCAGCAGCCTAGACCATTATCTTATACACGCATCAGTAACGAAGTTTCCCAGGTTGCTCTCAGAGGACACGAGAGGGAGTGTTCGGTTAAAGGGGCGTGTCACGGATGACTTGAGAACTCTGTACACAAACAGACTGCGGCAGCATCTGTCAGCTTGCAGTGCAATGGCGAGGACTGTAGCTCCGTTTCTCCTGGTTGTGCTTATTTTTTTCCCATGTGCAGGATGTTGGGAAGCGCCATGGTTTTGTCATGGTCGGGAATGCCCCATGTACACTGTCGTACATGAATATGAGGTAGTCTCAACTTCTGTTTTATAAAACTATTTTAAATCTTGTGATTTCTTTACATGATATATTTAATGAACTTTTATTGTGATAAATCGATTTAAAAGGGATTTGAGGAGCGCATCTACGACACAAGTCATTGGATTACAACTGATATCGCGAGCACTGACAGAGACGATATTAGCGAGGGATTTTGGAAACTCTATTATTTCAATCAAGGGGAAAACAAAGAGCGTAAGTAAGCTACTCTAAATGCAATTTGTATTCTCATTGTCATGTTGGTAATAGGGAAACCGTGCAGTCAAATTTTCGGTTTCTCATTTAACTCATAAGGGATAGTTTACCCAAAACTTTTTTCCAAACACCTTCGTCCGTGGAACACAAAAGGTGAGATGTTTGGCAGCATGTTGGTTTCAGTCACCATTTACATCTTTTGCATATTTTTTTTTTCTATAGGCTACAATAAAAGTGAATGGTCACTGCAGCTGTCATTCTGCTTAACATCTCCCCTTTTTTATTTCACAGAATAAAGTAAGTCATATGGGGTTGGGACAACATAAGGAAGAATAATCTATTTTATATAAAATATAGGCTATATATAATATTAACTACTGAGTAAGTTATATTATTTTAAGTTTAAGCTCATAATGTGTGTAATTTTGCTATTTAGAGAGGGAAATTCCTATGACGAGGCCTGTAGTGGTGTCAGTGAAGGAAGCGGATTCTATAGGGGAGAGACAGGTGTCCATTTCAGTCTTTCAGTCTGACACAAACATTCCTGATCCCAATGATGAGACCATCAGAAAAACAGTCATTCCTGGCAGTACTGTCTATGTCAGGTGAGTTATTTCAAAGATGAAGTGAAAAAAAAAGGTTTATTAATAATCTTGATCTCCTCACTCAAGCATTTCTCAGTCTATCAAGTTACCTCTTTTCTGCTGTTACCAGGTCTTTTGGTGGGATAGCATCAGATGCTGATGCCTTAGACAATGCTCAGAGACTTAAAGCGGACCTCAAAGCTGCAGGAAAGCAGTTTGATGAAAACAAGTTTGATGCAGCTGGTTACGATGCACCATGGGACTTGATCAACAGACACAATGAAGTTTGGATCCACGCACTCTGAGGAATGGGAAGATAGCAACTACATTCTGTTCCTCATTCTCCATATACTGCGTGGCCTATTTTGCAATATGCACTATTAAATGTTTACTTGCATAATTGATGAAGACATTTTTATATATATTTCATGTTTCAGTTGTAATCATAATAGTCATGCATTTTATATGCATAAATTGTGGACGCTCTTTGTAGCTGACATGTTGCTTAACGGCATTAACTGGTTTTAAAAATGCGGTGCCACAATAACATAAAACTAATCTACAGTTGGTTCAGATTACACTGAAAAATGTATTAAAACTTTCAATATTGAATAACAATATTAATAGCTTTAAAACATTTGGCTTCTTCAGAATAAGTTGTATATATTATGTAATTTAAGACATTCTGTTATCCTTGTTTTTCTTTTAATTCACTCATGTATTAATTCTTCCATAGATAGAGAGAGGTATCAAATGCAATGTAAAGAATGCATTTAAAAACGTTTAAATTTAAAGAGGTATTAAATAAGATAAATGTCCTGACCTAATTTTTTTGTTGTTGTTGGTGTTTTTTTTTTTTTTTTATCAAATCTGCTACTTCCCCAAAAGTTCCCAAAATTACAAGAGAAACAGGTTTAGGAATGTCCAGAATGAGAATAATGCGACTTGTTGACATGCAGTTAATCAGACAACTCCACCCAATATAACCTGTCTAACCAGTGATCCAGAACTTCCTTTAGGCTATTTGCCATTTGATTAAAATGATGGTATGTTTCAGTGATACACACACAGAAGAAATATTTCGTTTAAATCTGTAAAAGGAGTGCTAACATTTTTGTAAACATGGGAAAACTTTCCAGTTTACATAATAACCTCAACATGCAAAAAGCAAGTGGCTTCTAAGAACAGTTTTGTCATTTGCGTCCTGGTGCATGACTTTCTTTCTTCTGTATGACTTTCTTCTTTAGAAGAGTATTTCAACTCTGTATGTCCATAATGCAAGTTAATGGGTGCCAACATTTTGAAGCTCCAAAATACACAAAAGGGTAACATAAAAGTACTCCAGATGACTTTAGTGGTTAAATCAATAGGTTCTGAAATGATATGATAGTGAGTGAGATAAATATCAATAAGTCATTTTTCCTCCACTTTCACTTTCTCCTTCTTCCATTTTTGGTGAGTCACATTCTTTGTGTTTATCACACCCTACTGGGCAGGGAGGAGAATTTATGTTAATAATAAAAAAAATGACTTAAATATTGATATGTCGTCACACCCATCATATAGTGTCTGAAAACATTTAACCACTGAGTCCTCTGTAACCTTGCATTGTATGGACCTACAGAGCTGAAATATTCTTCTAAAAATCTTTGTTTGTTTACATCTGGTATATCATGAGGGTGTGTAAAACGAGGAGCGAATTACATTTTTTTGAGTGAACTATCCCTTAAGGTAACAATGGTAGGTTACCTCTTTGCAGTGTGCAAAAGGAAAAACAGCTTTAAAAAAACATGCTAAATAATGTCTCATGTACATAAAATTTTAATCTAAAAATGCAAAAGGTTTATTTAAGATTTAGGGGTAGGGTTAGGTGATAGAATATTTGCATAAATATAAAAACAATATAAATCTATGAAAAGGCCCCACCCTGGTAGAAAATAGTGTGTTTGAGTGCGTTTTTGATATGGTTTTCCCTCATGTACCAAAAGAAAGAAAAATTAGGTCAGCCCAACTGAGATGTTTTTGTCATTGTGACTGATCTGGAGTCAGTATAAGTAGTTTCTTCTTCTCTAGCAGAGCAGGGATCAGCCAGTCTGTCTGTCTGTCTGTCTGTCTGTCTGTCTGTCTGTCTGTCTGTCTATCTATCTATCTATCTATCTATCTCGATCTATCTATCTATCTATATATACTTCACAAGCAAAAAAAAATCCTAAAGCTATTCAAATACATGAGCCTGGATTGACCAGTTTGTAATGGTCCAAACACATTAGATACATACTCCTGCTGTCCATAATAACACACACTAGATGGCAGTACTGGTTCTTGGAATCTCTTTTAAACCCTACTACATCCTATAGCTGGGTTCAAGTGAGTCTTCGCTCATTTGTGTTAACTCATTTTATGCACATCCAATTTTCCATGAATATTTAGTTTGGGCTTAATGTGTTGTTGTTATGCATAAAATGTGTATCAGGAAAATGTTTGCTATAATAATATGTGGGCTGTACATCACTATAAATATTGCAATGAACAAAACCCACTTCCCAGCATGCTTCGGCTCTCACCATGGGAAGCTGGACACTCGATGCCCCTCAACACAAAAACACTCAGTTTCCATGGTTACATTTCTACAGCAAGATGCCAGCCATGTTCATGAAAAACATAATTATGTTTCAATGAATTCAGATCTGTAATAACACTGATGTGTTTTTATGAGTCATAGAGAACTTGCCGTGACTACTTCCAGTGGTATTTACATCACCAGGCCTCAGGACTGATGACTTCTGCTGTTCATTTAACATAGCATGGTGGGACCTTGGATATTCGATTGTATATCTGGCACAGGCTATGTAGAAATTAGCACATGCTAATCAGGCATATCTGGGGATATTAGATATTTTGCAATTCACAAGAACTGAGAGAATCTGAAGCTGTGATATCTTTGAAGAGACCTAATCATCTAATTTTCTGACCATTTAGAAATTCTGTCTGTGTGTGCCACCACAGTGTCCGATAAAAGCCCATCTGACTTGGCATGTTACGTCAGTATATGTTTGCAGGCTTGTGAATTTTAATCTGCCCTGTATTAGGACGTTCTTGATTTTCAGGCCCCAGCCAAGAGGCTGTTTGTACTAGCTCATGGGAATTCGTCTTATCAAAGACAGGCCAGTTTCCTGAGAAAATGGCTGGAACTCCATGCTGTCAGATAAGGTTGTGTAGGAATGCAAGTGCAGTTCTGCAAGCTGAATTTTAGACAGCTTTAACCATGTTCTATTAAATAGTAGCTATATTCATGCTTTTGTCATACTGTATGCATTGTCTGTCCATCGTCATTTCAGTCTGTCTCTGGCACCCCGCATGTTCAGGAAATATATTGATTCAGTGCTCGCCCCATTGAAAATGAACAGTGTGCGTGTTTTGAATGACCTTGGCGATTGGATATTACTAGCCAATCAGAGGCACTACTGAGCAAACACAGAGGTCTAATGTCAACTGGGCGAAAAGTACACTTTTCCCCAGCCAGTAAATCTCCTTTTTAGGAGTTCATCTTGACTCCATGAGCATGCACACATCAAAAACACAGATGCATCCAACACAGTTTGGGTCGTGGTGTGTGATGGACGCCTGACTTTCGACACATCGACAGGTGCAAACGGGTGTAACGCAAGTATGCACCTTCTTCATTGTGTCATCAGCAAAGTCTGAGTGGATATCTAAACAGTTCTTTTAATTACGCCAAAATGGCCCAATCAGTCCTGGTTTCTGGAGCTGCTAGAAATACTGGACAGGCCTCCATGGGAAATACTGCTGAGTAGAAAGTAATGAAAGGAATGTCCATCTTCAAGCAAAGACGATCGCCCTGGCTTACGAGTTGCATGGTGTGAATTGTCCAATGTTGTTAAAATACACTCAACAAGAGGCATGGCCTCTTCATGGGCATGGACGAACAGTGTGTCCTTAAAAGACACATTCAAAACACATTTGCAAAGTTTTACAACCTAGACATAACATCTCTCATCGCAAGTCCTCTCTGTCTAGAGCATTGCCAAACATATATTTCATTGGCCAAACATATAATTATGCTCCTTGTAAGTACCTTAAAATGACCAAGGAGGAGGTGAGAACCAGTTGAACAGTCAACGTAAAACTATAATAACAAACTGAACTCAAACATAACATAAACTGCAACACAAAGACGCACACTGTATCGTAGTTCAATGGAAAGGAGGAGGCGAGAACCGGCTTGATAATATAAATAATAGTTTAATATAAAACTGAAACAAAAGACAACAACACACATGACGGACATGTCCGTAAACGATCTCTCTCTCCCGCACAATCCTCCGCAGTCGGCCTTTATCACTCTTGATCAGCCTCTTGGAGGCTAGATCAGCCTGATAAGGGACCGGGTATGTAGAATAACGACCCGGCCCCGCCCTCCGCCCTGCCACATTCCTCCCTTGTTCTCTCAGGCAGGGGAGCCTATACTTCCTGTAACAGTGTAGTAACCCTCAAAAAAACACTGTAAAATTTCAACGAGAGGGAAAAAGCCAATGCGGAGCAGCAGTGAGAGAGAGAGAGGAGAGAGAGATGAAAAAAAATAAAAACTTACTCGGCAGTTCTCCTATATGCCGTAGCTTGTTCCTCGGCCACTCCTCCACCCTCAAACGGACGACAGCCGCACCTCTCTGGGCGGATCGGAGGCAGTCCTCCAGCCCAGCCGCATTCTCGGGGAACAGAAGGGGTCTCCCCCGCCCCTGGCAGCAGTTCTCCTCCCCGCTCGAGGTCGGCGGCCGTCCTCCGCTTCCAGGCGGCCGGGCTCCTCGTCCCTGGGTGACGCCTGTACTGGGGCGGCAGCGAGCCTCTCCGAAGACTCGACGGCCACTAGGCTAGGGAGGAAGAACGTCCAGGGTTCATACTTCTTTCGAACGCAACTGAGGAAAGAGCGCACGTCTTCACCTCAAGGGAGGGAAATTGCGCTATGCACAAACGATACACCCGGCCAGCTGACCCGAGCTTACCTGTTTGTTTCACCTGATAACATACGGGATGAAACTGGCTCAACCCTGAGGTTATAGAACCTTGCAAAGGTGTTAGGTGTTGCCCAGCCTGCGGCTCTACACATGTCTGCTAGAGAGGCGCCATGGGACAATGCCCAAGAAGCCGCAACACACCTGGTAGAATGGGCTCATAGGCCAGCAGGGGAAAGCACGTGCTGGACGTGGTATGCCATGGGGAAATCCTCTGATCCTCTGCTCTGCATGCGATCCAAGTAGATGCGAAGAGCGTGCACCGGGCACAGCAACGCCAAGGCTGGGTCTGCCTCCTCCCAGGGCAGAGCTTGCAGGTTCACCACCTGATCCCTGAAAGGGGTCGTGGGAACCTTGGGCACGTAGCCCGGTCGTGGTCTCAGGATGATACGAGAGTAAGCCGGTCTGAACTATAGGCACAGTTCGCTGACAGAGAACACCTGCAGGTCCCCTATCCTCTTGATCGAGGTGAGCGTCGTCAGGAGGGCGGTCTTCAGAGAGAGCGCCTTTAGCTCTGCTGACTCGCCCCAGGAACGAATTGTGAACTCGGAGCCCCGGTACCGATCACCGGGCCGCGAGGGTTCAGGGGGGGGTGAAGGATTCCACTCCATCCAGATGCTCGCAGCCACCCAGGCATGCATGGCCGTCAGCTGCGCATGGCAACAGACTGAACCAACTCACTCTCCGATGCTGTAATCGAAAGCTCATCCACTTTGCTAGCTGCGAACACGACCGCAAACTCGCCCTGAGACGAGCCGGCGGTCACATCGCAAACTCGCTGGGGCAAACAAACATGCTGTGCAATGGGAGATTCGTGGGGTGTTTCCCAGCGGAGAAGCTCCCATTGAAATCCCCAAATTGGCCCCAGTGCTAACCGACCCTGTCTCATACCCGTGGGTAGAAGGACCGAGTCGGGGAGCCGCTGGAGTGGCTTTTCCTCTTACGAGAGAAAGCCACGACCTCAACGTTGCCAGAATCATGCCCTCGCAGTGAGAGCATGATCCATCCACCAGCACTGTCCCTGTGTGGGCAGTGCCGAACACAAGAGGCAGCGATAATGGCCCTGGGAAGCGGTGAGGTAACGATCGCAACCAGGAAAAATACACTAACGAAAAATACTTTTTTAGTTTGCGCCACATTTTTAGAGGAAATGTATGTGTTTATATATATATATATATATATATATATATATATATATATATATATATATATATATATATATGTCTGGGCTCAGCAGGAGTGACCCCTAGTGTCAACTCATCGACGCAACGTCGAGTGAGTGACAAATAGGGAACGTTAGCTCGACAGCAGTAGGAATGCCCACTTGCGACTTCACAGTAAAGAGACTAGCGACATCAAGCGATAAAGTTGCTGCAGGTGTGTATGGGACTTTTGATAAGGCTGTCTATACAGTCACCCACCGCTTGATGATGTTATGTTCATGTCATAGAAGAAGGCTATGTTAAGTAATCTACTGTGTTAACGGAACATGTTATGATTTAATTTCAAATAAAAAAAAAATATCATAGTCCCGAAATATCCCATGATCTATAATGTGAAGTTTTAATTAACTCAAATATGTAAACAAATTATACATCTTGTTAACAAGTTATTACTAACAGTAAACAATTAACAGTAATTAAACAATTAACAAATTTGTATTAAACATTGCCTAAATGTATAAAAATACACTGAACTAAGAATGTTTTAAGAGGACAATGACATTACATTTAAGTGTAATAATAATTTGAATTATATTTAAACAGTGGGCTACATGCATATATTATTTGAAGTCCTCCACGTGCGTTTTGCTATTAATCGATAAATTGATCGTTCATTTCCACAATGGTCGATTATGAAAATGTCTGAAAATGAACATCCCTAGTTTAAGAAAGTGGAATTTTCCCCATTCATCCATTATGCAGGTCTTTAGCTGCACAATTATAAGGGGTCTTCATTGGTGTATGGTGTGCTTCATAATGTGCCACACATTCTCAATTGGAGACAGGTCAGGACTGCAGGCATGCCAATCTAGCACCCACATGCTCTGCTTACACAGCCATGCACTTGTAATCCAGGCAGTATGTGGTTTAAAGTTGTCCTGCTGGAAAATGCAGGGACGTCCCTGTTATGTTGCTCCAAAGTCTGTACACATCTGTCTGCATTAATGGTGCCCTCACAGATGTGTGAGTTACCCATGCCATGGGCACTGACACACCACTGGCCCATACAGGCACTGGCTTTTGGACCTGATGCTGACAACAGCTTGTATGGTCAATTTCCTCTTTGGCCTGGAGAACTCAATGGATGTGTTTTTAAAAAACTATTTGAAATGTGGACTCGTCGGATCAAAAAACATGGTTCCACTCTTCTACTTTCCATCTAAAATGAGACCGAGCCCAGAGAAGTCTTCTGGACTGTGTTGATGTAGGGCTTCTGCTTTTCATAGTAAAGTCTTAACTTGCATCTGTGGATGCAGAGGCGAGTAGTGTTGACTAACAAAGGTTTACTAAAGTAATCCCAAGCCCATGTTCATGATATCCATGACAGATGAATGATGTTTTTTAAGACAGTGATGTCTGAGGGATCGGAGCTCATGCGCATTCAGAAGTGGTTTTGACCAGGTTCCTTGAAACTGTTAACTATATTCTGCACTCCAGAGGGTGAAATGCCCCAAATCCTTCCAATATGTCTTTGGGGAACATTGTTTTCAAAATACTGGATAATTTGCTGAAGCATCTGTCTGCAAATTGACAAGTCTCGAACGATACTTGCTCTTGAAGGACTAGGTTGTTTTTGGAGGCTGCTTATATACTATGACACGGTTGCTTCACCTGTTTAACATCTGTTTCACATCGCCTTGTTATTTCAACTCGTCAAATTGTTATTAGTCTTAAATTGCCCGTTCCAACTTTTTTGTAGTGTGTAGCAATCATCTGATCTGACATGTACTGTATTTTCAAAAAACAATGAAATTTACAAGGTAAAACATCATATAATGTGTAGTTGTGTGCTTTCAATATAGCAAAGGGTGAATTTAATTAACTCCTTTTTGTTTTTATTAGCATTTTTCATACTGTCCCAACTTTTTTGTTTCAAGTGGGGTTGTATTTCTAAATAATTAAAGGCATTACAACAACTGCAAACATGATGTATAAATACTTTAAAATGTATTTATTAGTCTTTTTTTCATGTGAATGGGACATTTTTGTATATAGCCTATTTGTATTTTGTATACAAACATTCTTTGATATTGATGTAATATGAGACCTGGATACCCTAATTTGTGAATTTCAGTCTCTCTCTATCTCTCTCTCTCTCTCCATCTCTTTATCCATTTATCCATTGGAAGTCCAAAGCATCTTGTCAGCTGCTCTTTCTTTCTCCCATGGGTCCATCTTTTACATAACAGAGGGGAAAAAATGCATCAAATTAATGCCAAGTCAAGATTTTCTGCAGATATTTAAATGCACAACAGTGCTTCATGTAAAAATGTCCCCCGTGGTTACACTTCACTGTGTATTATTAATGAAGTTCTAAAAGTGAGGCCACCTAACAAAAAGATTTCATGTCAGAGAGTGTGCTGAACCTTATTGCCATCACTGAAACTCAAATGATAGGAGCAGAAAAACTCAACTCAAGTTTGGCCCCAAAAGCTACCTTTTTCAATCAAATATCCTTCATCAGTCAATGCAGAGTACAAAATAGTTGGACTATGATATATACAGTATAGTGAATTCTAGACTTCCACTTCCTTCCACTTAAGAGTAGGGAGTGTTATAACTGTGTTCCTTCAGAATAATGAGTGTCTGCATGTTGGGCAGATGAGCTCATTGGCACCCTTAGGTCCCTCTGGGGTTTATCTCTATCCCTCCAAATCTCAATGTTCACTGTCATCCAAATCTCTATGTTCACTGCCTCCTCCCTATACCTTGAATGTCCTGACAGTTTAAAAGCCTATTTCTGAATCTTAGAGTTTAGGGTAATGAAATATAGATTTTAGTTTTGCAAGAGGGTTGTTGTGGATTTTACTGTAACATGTTTTGTCATTAACATTCACTCAGCTTTCATAAAAATTTATGGATAACTTCTCTGAACTCGTCATTTACATTAAATAAGTTAAATAAATACATTTTCTGCTATGTGTTTCCACCGTATTATAATCATTATTGAGTCCTGACCAAAATCCAGACATTGCATTGGTTGACACTGGTTGAAACTTTTTTTCCCACAAGTCAAAAAATAGTGATATCATTACCACTACAGAATGTCCTTATAGGTGTGTAGGACCAAGATTGACCAAGACTGTGCACAGTTTTCTTTATGTGAGGAAAGCTTGAACAAAAGCAATGGACTGGTATAAACTTCAAGCTTTTATTTTGTTGTTGTTGTTTTTTTTTTTTTTTGATGACCAGAACTTTGAAGGTCAAAAAAGCATATAAAAGCAGCATTAAAGTAATTAATTTGGACTCCAGTGGTTAAATCTATATCTTCAGAAATGATATGATAGGTGTGGGTTCTCTACACATGAAATCCTGGAATCAAAAAATACAGTAGAATGTAATTATGTATTACATGTAATTTTGACTTCATCAGAAGGCAGTTTATATGGCTTTCAAGAAAACACTAATTTTGAAAAGTAAAGACATTTTAATTCACTTTATGAAGCAAGTTTTTTTCCCCCATCTTTCTCTTTTCCCTCATACTGACAGATTTCACAGCGTACGAATTTGACAACTTTGAATAAGCTGTGTGTAACCTAAATTAAATGTATTCAAAGTAAATTCAAAAGATAAAAAATTAAAATACAGGTAGGAGTTTATGTGCCTTTGAATGTCTCTGAGGACAAAAATATTTTTAATTCATTTTAAAATTGTGAAAAGACCTGCCATGGAAGTGGTTAAAAAATTACTGTTTGCACAGTTCATTAATGTGTTCCTTCTATATCATGTGGAAACAGAGAGAGATTCTTTGTCTTACTGACATTACAAATCAGTCTGGCACTCTGTTATTCCAGCACCGTTGTGCCAGCCATTTGTCAGAGTTGAATGACCCCAGACTGCTTAGAGCAAACATTAATTTTTACCACAAAACATTACACTGTCAAGTATGTAACTTCTGCAATACCTTAGCCTAAGGTAAATGGATGGATTATTAGTTCTGAGAGATCAGATCTTTGTGCATTTTATTTAAAAGTTTTGTTTATCTAAAAATGAAACTTCTGCCATATCATCATCAACCTTTATTTTTACAGACTCTTGGTCCATTCAGAAGGCACAGACATAACATGCAACCATACATAAATCAAAAACATATACAAAAAGAAAAAAAGATACAAAGATAAAGGAGAAAAAAAAAAAAAAACTGAAATACGGCATTTCTATAAAGACACTTATACCAGCCTTTCCATAGTGATGTTTGGTATCGTATGGCACTAAACCTAGCATTTACTGGCAGCATCACAATGCTGTTCTGGGAGTCATTCAGGCGACAAATGAATTTGTTGGTGAGTCTCCTCAGTAATGCCTGAAAAGTGCAGACCCCTGCATTACAAAACAGGTCACTTGCACTAGAGCACCTGGGTTTGTTGAGCAGTGTCCTCATACAGTCATTATAAGCAACCTTAAGCTTCTGCATACTAGCCTTTTTAAACTTAGACCACAAAGGAGCAGTATACAAAGGAGTGCAATATGCTTTGAACAGGCCAATTTTGACGTCATCCGTGCACCTGTGGAATTTTCTTACCAGCATGTTAGCTTGGGCATATAATATGCGACGCTGCCTGTATAAATCCTCATCATCAGATAACTGATCTGTAATATAATGACCCAGGTATTTAATTTTATTACAAACAGTCATCACTTGTCCTGACAGATAAAAGTCTGGAAAACAAAGATCTTTATCCACTTTTGTCCTACATATTATCACAGCACTCTTTTTGGCATTATACAGCACATCAAATTTCACCCCATACTCAGAGCAGATATTCAGTAGCTGCTGAAAACCAGCACTGCTAGGAGAGAAAATGGCCAAATCATCAGCATACATAAAATGATTAACCAAGGTGTTACCAATTATACAACCCGTTTTGCATCTTGATAATTGGTTGGATAACTCATCCATGTAAAGGTTGAAGAGAGCTGGTGAAAGTAGCCCCCCCTGACGTACCCCATTACTCACCCTAAATGAGGCAGATACTGTGTTACCCCATTTAACCTGCATACTCTGGTTGGCATACCAGTAAGCCAGGATTCTTATAATGCTGTCAGGAGCACCCCTTTGGCTCATTTTTTCAAATAGCTTATGATGATTGACTCTGTCAAAGGCTTTAGAAGCATCAATAAACCCAATAATCATGGAAGAGTTCTGCCTTATGTACCCCTGTGTTGCCTCCTTCAAAGCATAGATACACAAATCAGTACCAAATTTAGCTTTAAAGCCAAATTGATTATCAGTGGTACCAATAAATGGACCTAGACGATCAAGTAAAATCCTTTCCAGTACTTTAGATATCACACTGGCTAGGGCTATTGGCCTATAATTATTTAAGCTCCCAACCTTGCCAGCCTTGTCCTTGACGACAGGCACAAGAGTAACAGACAGCATAGATTCAGGTAGCAGACCATGGGTCATGAATCCAGAAAAACAAATGGCAAGCAGTACTGCCACCTTAGGACTAGCAAACTTAAGGTGTTCTGCAGTAATGTGGTCTAACCCACACACTTTCTTGTCAGATAGATGTGCTACAGCCTGGCAGACTTCACTGCAAGTGATTATCTCTGGACTACTGTTAGCAATATTTATCACTCTGTAGGGGTCACTTTTAACACAGTTAAATAAGGCAGAGTAGTGTTGCCTCCACATCTCAGCAATATTATCAACCCCAGACTCCCCCTCCATGACACATGGAAGCAATGTATTGGCCCTGTTCAGGGCTCTCACCTCCTTCCAAAAGCCATTGACATCCTTAACCCTTAATTTCTCAGCCATTGAATTTGCTCTCATAGTTTGTTCATGTTTACCAATGTAACGGATGGCATATTTGAGTTTAAGCTGGTAAGCTTTTTATACTCAAGGATCGGACCATTTCTAGGTCTGCCTGCCTGCACCCATGTCTTAAATGCTACCCTAGCTTCTGCATGATGAGCCTCGACATGCCTGTTCCAGCCTGGCTTTATGTTGGTAGTTTTAACAGGTAGTATAAGGTATGGTCTACTAGCCTCATACATTGCTCCCACAACACTGTCATACATAGCAGCGAGGGTTTCATGATGGGAGATATCAATACAATTCACATCCGAGCACATAATAGCCTTTTTAGGTAATTACTGATAATATTACTGAGAAGGACCTCAGTTTTCATACAGTATGTCAAGAGATCTTCATTTGTGAATCTGGCCCAATCCAATTTAATCTTGCAACTATCATTCACCCCCTGGATCAACTCAGGCAGACTTTCCACATCAAGCTTCATAGCAAGCGGCACATGGTCTGACATGGATGTCCCATATAGAATTTCTATAGATTGCAAGATTGCATGGGCATCAGCAGTAGTAATACAGTGGTCAAGCCATGATGTTGTGTGCCAGGCTTCACTTATATAAGAATAGCTATCAGCAGGAAGAAGCAGTTGGCTAGACAGTATGAGGTTGTTATCCTCACAAAACTGTAAATGTCTTGCAAACAGAGACTGGCTGTCTGTAAGGTCTGCATTCATATCCCCTACAACACAAACACTTGTGTACTGATTCTCCTGAATAAAGGAATTTATAAAGGCAAGCCTATTTAAATATAAATCTTCATTCTGCGAACACTCATAAGGTGTATATACATTTAAAATAGTAAGCTCCTTATTTTTAAACTTCAATTGTACCGCAATACACCAGTCAACTCCAGTCCTGATAATATTTATCACTGAGTCCAGCTTCTTATGCCAAAGGATAGCCACACCCCCTGATATCCGTCCTCTCACTATACCCATAGTAAGGTCCACTGTGGATTCCCCAGCTCCGTGGAAACTATCATTAAAAAAGTTAAATTTTCCTAGATCCTGCTTAGGTAAAAAAGTTTCTTGCAGACATACAATGTCACAATTTTGTAGCAGGCTATCCACAACCGTACGTCGAAACCCTGTCTCCAGCAGTATTGCCAACACGTAGCCCCCGACAGTTATATGATGCAACACGCATATTTAACGGTTAAGATAGCCGTGCCGCCGCAACTCCATCAGACCCCGCTGCAACAGGTGTAGAGATGGTCGTGCTAGACCCTTTAACTCTCACTGTGCGTGGTTCATAATAACGCCGCACAACAGAGCCTTCAGGCCATAGCTCTGGGTTATACACCACTGCAACATCCTCACACTCAACAGTCACTTTAAAAGAACTGCATCTGGTGTTCACAGTTACAATACGTTCACAATGAACATCCCGACTGAGTTTTCCCTTAAGATATGTACACAGTGCCTCTGCATGAAGATCAGGTGAGAATTTTGTAGCAAAGACACTAACCTGTTTCATTCGAACCACTTTAATGTTACTTTGCACACTCGTGCCGATAACAGGCTTTGGCCTCCAGCTCACAGGTTTATCAGTGCGCTGTTTTAACTGGGCAATCTGTCTCCCTACCCTCTTTTGTCGGGCTTGCTTCACCACAAGGCTCCATTTAGGTGAGTTTGACGCAGCAGCATTATCTTTATAGCCTTCTTTCGCAGTGGAAGCCTCCGCACTTATCCCAGCGCTGCCTACCCCAGTTACCTCCGTAGTGACTGCAGGAGCCAGGACATCAGTCGTGGAATATTCGAAACCAGGAGACCCATAGGTGCTTACATCCGCAGACAGCTCCCCACCAGAGAAATCCTCAGAAGAAGCCCCAACTAGCCCTACACTTCCAATAGAAATTCCAACTGCACTCGACGAGTCCTGTTGCTTCTTACCAGCACACGGCACCAGATGACCCTCCATTTTAGCAACTCTTCGATCAATAATTGAGGTGACAGACCGCAGATCCTCGCCGACCTCCGCCTGGAGTTTTACTAAGTGCCTCAGAGCACACATCTCACTGTGCAGACGCTCCATCTTGCAGAGCAAATTAGACACATCCATGTTGTTAAACGTCACAGGCGGCAGCTCATCCAGGTAATGGGAAACAAACCGTGGGATGTTTTCCCCACACTCGTTTAGTACTTTAAGGCAACTTTTGATGTTATTTACATCCTTCTGGTTACCTTTAAATGTCACATTATGTTGCTTCGTATTGGGGCAGAGATCAAACAGCACTTTCTTTGAAGACTCAATCCACTCAGATTCGAAGTTGTTTGACGCAAGAAGGACTATTTCGTCCTGACTCAAAGTCTTTATTTTAACTGCGAGGAAGTTCAAAAGTTCATCCTCTACGATAGTTTTTCCATCAACAGTCTCATAGATCAAGGGTTTTGCTCGAGGCCGTATAATACCAGGAACAGCAGCCGAAGCAGCCGCCCCTCTGCAGTTACCTTCCGCCATTATCATCCATAATTGATTTACCTTCATCTTATTGGCTTTCTTTTGTCCATATACACAAAATATCACTTTCAAATTTGAAGGAAAAATGACCTTCGATTCACATTTGAATGGTGTATCCCTTAGTGTCATACACACGCTGATGAGGCTGTATATTATTGTACAAACAGTATTTAATGTGGCTTCACATTATTACCTGTGACTGCAATCCCTCTTTATGTGCATCACTCTGGCATCTCTAAAAACACCAGCAGACTCTGTGAGATGCCACATTTGTTTCTCTTTCTGCTTCCTCCCAATGTGACGGCAGGGTACAGTGATTTCCTTAGAGGACAGAGGACTGTCTGAACACATAAAAACTCACTGAATGCTTGCAGGGCCTACACTTGTCTAGTCAAGTTTGGTGTAGAGAAAAGTGCAAGTGGAATTCTTTGAACTCATCATCAGCACCCAGTTTCTTTTCTATCTAATTGGTTTCACTTAGACTGTACTTAAAAGAAAAGTTCACCCCAAAACAATAATTCAGTTATATTTTACTAAATTTTATGTAATTCCAAACCCATATGAATTTCTTCAATAAATGTCCAAACTGCCATTTTTCATAAAAATTAAAGTTAATTGTCAATGGCTCTAAAGCAAGATTTTCAGTCAATAGCGACTTTAAAAAATATTTTTTGGCACTTGACAGCCTAGTCCCCATCCACTTTAATCTAGTTTAGTTTGGACATTTGGCTAAACTTGGTTACAAACGTCTGACAAATGATTAAAACTGGTGTTCTTGGGAATAGAGCATACAGGTTTAGAACAATGAGAGGATGAGTAAATGGTGACAGAACTTCATGGGGTGAACTATTCATATTAGATACAGGGTTGAAAACCAACAACCAATTTGCATTTTATTATATGATTCAGATGAACTGGTGTGTGACTACTGTTTCTACCAAATTTAGATTTTTGATGCACAAAAAAATTAGTTTCAGATATTCTGCTGGCAAAATATATTTAAACTTTCTCCAAACCCAGCAAGACTCCTTAAATCTAATACAACAAGGAGTGTATGATGAAACAGGGGTTGAATCTCTAAGCCCTATTTTTCAGTTTTACAGTTTCTTTGAAATTACAATCCATTCCATGAGCCAAATACCATAAATCGCAACGTCATTTTCCAAAATAAAGACTTATTTCTTAAAACTAAAAACACTCACTATTCCTGTGTTTCACACAAGTTGCAAATCTTTAAAACTTTTTTCTAAATTCATCACAAATTTAGCATTTTACACCATGTGAGCATGTTGAAAGCCCTAGTATTCAAAAACCCTCCCAATGTCATCACAACCTAAACTTAAGTATTGCTCCATTCTAACCATGTGAACACTAGTAAGCAAAATTGTTCACTCACCAATCAGAATGTTGTCCCAAGATGTATAAAAAAGGACTACAGGTGAGTATTTTGACTTAAAAAAAATGGTTTCCAACAATTCAGAGAGAGGTCAAGAGGAAAACAGAGAGGAACTAAGAGAGCTAGAGTTGGAAGAGATAATGTGGAAGTTTCCACTCCTGCTACGGTCCACGAGCAAGCACCCATGCCTACCACGATCTATGAGCCAGTGCTTGGAGCCTCATCTGTCCCAGAGCTAGTGCCTGAGACCTCGGCCTTCTGCGGCCTCGCCCTCTGATCCTCCTCCTGCGGCTCCATCCACTCCATCCCCTGAGACTCACACGGCTTCAACTCCTGAGCCGCATACTGCTCCATCCCCTCCGGCTCCACATCCTGAGACGCTTCTTGAGTCTCATACTGCTCCACCCCCTGTGGCTCCACTCCCTGAGTCTCCAGCAGTCCCACCCCCTGAGATTCCTATATGTCACTCTGCCTTGTCAGGTCCTGTTCCATAGCCCAGGCCTCCTCCAAGTCTTCCGGACCTCGCTCCCTTCTTGGAGCTGCCTCCCTGGCCTCCGGACCCCACCCCCTTCCTGGAGCTGCTTCCCTGGCCACCGGACCCTGCTCCCTTTTTAATAGTGCTCAGTGTTTTCTTTGTAGTTTTGTATATTGTTTGTTTTGTTATTAACCCTTTAAGACCTAAGGGCATTTTTACAATTCATTTTCCGTCTGGTTTTATTTACTAAAAAAGCTTGTAAAACATCAACCCTGTTGTGCACAGACAATTGACACACCTCTTTTTTTTCAAGACAAATTGGACTTTCAGCATATTTGTGTTGCATTGATGTCACCTGAATGTAAAATAAGTTATGGGACCATAAAGACAAATGAAAAAATAAAACGGAAATTGAATCACTCAAATATTTATTGAAATCACACACAAATAAATAAAAGCTAAGCAAATTTCCTCTGGAAAACAGTTTGTTCATGTCTTTGGAGTCCTGGAGCACAGGAATAAACATTGTAACTTCTACAGAACCAAAACTATTTACATTTTTCCAAAAAAGTCCAGGCGTTTTTTGCCTCATTCACTGGTGCCAAGCCTCAAAACAGTTCCTATCAGCAATCACACAGAGGGCCACATCACAGGCTTTGCATTTCCAGGGGTGGCCTGTTTGACCTGCCTTGTCTGCTTGCAGTTCACACATTGCCTTCTACCATAGGAGGCCTTCTTGCTGGTTTCAGTTTGGTCTGATGTTGGCACAGGTACATGGTCACTTTGTTGCTGGCGTCTCTCTCTCTCTCTCTCCTCAAAACTACTTTGCCGTGCGTCTCTCTCTCTCCTCAAAACTACTTTGCCGTGCGTTTCTCTCTCCACAATATCAGAGCTTGGTTCATGCGTAATGACGCACACCAACGTGGAAGACGGATCAGCCTGTCATTGGTCAACAACCTCACGCAAAGCATCATGTGATATCCAAAATGGCAGCTATCATCGAGCTAGCGGCAAAAATGATGGAGAATTGATAAATTATGGACATCAAGTGGATAAATCTTGGATGTAAGTGTTTGGATTTATTGCTGAAAAACTCCGAAAAGAGGCACAAGTTCCGGGCTGGATAGAAAACCTTCTGTAAAGGCTACAAAGACACCAAAGACACCCCCGTGATGGCTAGCTCGTTAGCTTTCTGCTGGAAAAAACGGTAAGAAAATCGATAAAACTTTCATCAAATTATATAAATATTTATCGGAGGTGCCGTGTGATGTCGTGGACGATGCCGTCGGGCTCTGAGGGTTAAACACACTGCACTAGGGTTCACTCTGACTCCAGTCTTCGTCCTCCTTCCATTTAAAGTGTGACAGTCTCATAGACAACCAACAGCCAAAAAACTGAAGGGGACAAACATTCTGCATTTCTTTCATAGAGTCATGTGTGTGACAACAATACTAATAATACTGTGTGTCATAGTATGATTCTAAACAATATATTGTTCTTTTCCATGTTTTCTTTTTTTGGCTATTATATTGAATTTAGACTAATGGTGATGGTGATGTTTGTGGCATATCTATTTTAGAAAGGAAAAAAAAAAAGAAAAGAAGATCAGTGACCAAGACAACAGTGTTGACAGATAGGTGACACAAGCTTCTGAAATTGTTCAGGTAAGATCATATTTGACATGGACATTAAGGCATTTTATTATTTATACATTTTTTATCTTTGGTTCTGGCCGACTGGACCAATATTGAAAAATGTTTGAAAGCAGTCATTAAATTATATGTAGTTGGTGGATGCAAAGAAACAACACAGGATTAGGGCTGGGTATCAATACATATAGGCACAGACCGAATTGCCTCTAAACTATTGAGTATCAAAAAATGTCTTGCCGTTTTTCACATCTTTTACCCATAGATGTAAAAGATGTGGAAAAGATCAAAAGTGTGGCTACATTTCACCAGGCTCAATGCAATATTTGCGACAAGATAATTGCTGCCAAGACTGGCAACACGACAAATCTGATGAAGCACTTGACAGTGCACAGAATAAACTTAAGAGCAGAATGTTGCTTCGTCTTCGACTGCAAGAAGACCGAGCCGGTGCAGTCATCCTCTCAGCGTCCTCATGCCACAGAGCTTCCTTCAACATGCCCACCATGATACCTCCTCCAAAACTACTGATAAAAGCAGCGGCGCTATGAAGCTGCGTTCACACTGCCAGTGACATCGCGCGAAACAGCGACACCATCCCATTCATTTTCATTGAGAGCTGGCAACTTCCGGCGATACGAACTGTCGCGACCGTTGGCGACCAGATGTGGGCGTGTCCAGCGACGCAACAAAGTTGAGACAAATTTAACTTTATTCAAATGAAGAGCGACTTACGGAATTGACACCAATACGAGAGAAGACGGTATAGATCACGTGATCCTTCTCTCTCTCTCAGCTCCAGCAGTAATGGAAAGATCAGGGACCCACCATCTGCAGCAGCTCAGCAAACTGGGTCAAGCCTGAAGTACTGTTGGAACCGGACTTCACACAGCCGCAGCTCCTGCTCCAGCTTGTGGTACTCACGATGTGGACCCAAGACAGACCGGCTTTTACGTTTTCACCGCAGATAAACAGCCACTATGGCAAATAGCACGCCTTGTTTCTTGTTCATCTTTGATATAAAGCATTTTAGGTACTGATTCCATTTATATTTAGTCTTTTCCATCTAAAATGGTTGTTTTTAGAGGCAAGAAAACTGATTCGCTGTTAACAGCAATGGAATGGCATCCGTGAATGTCATTTAAAAACGTTACTAGGCAACCAGTAGTGGGAACGCCCACTAGCGACCTAACCGCAGCCTCCAGTTTTTTTTAGGTAATGTTTGTAATCTTGTTATAACGGATTTCATTTTCTGTTTAACAAAAAGGAAGAAAAAAGTGGTCAATGGGTCCGTATTGTATTTAATTAATAAATTAAAAAAACTATAAAGAAAATATAGAAACTGAAATACAAAAATGAAATATGGTTCAACAAAATACGGCAGAGAAAAATGTATTAAGGATATGCTTTTCCTTTGATTTGGACATTAGACATATATCATTCACAGCATTTTATGCATTTAAGTACTTGATTAATTACTCAAAGCGTTTTATGTGTTTTAACCAGTCTTCAAGGACATATATAACAGTTTATACCATGCATGTTCTGATACTTGATTCTGATTGGCTGGAACGCATGCAGTTCTAACCACTGAATGCACAGGTGTTTCCAGTCAGTTGTAATCACAGTTAGATATATGAGTGCGCTGTTTGTAAAAATAGCAACATAACATTATAGAGTCATATATTGGAATTGTTCTTGTTTTGCACGTAGGGTGAGAGATTGAAATCAGGACCTATTAAATGCATCTTTTGCTGTCCAGCAAGGCGAATTAACTAATATTTTGTTTAATGTTATGTTGCTTTGCTGAAGTACTGCCTATAGCCACCAGAGGCCTGCTCCTTCACACACTCGGCTAGGCGATACCACTTATTTTCTTTTTGATCCGATACCAATAATTTAAAGTACAATATCGTCAATGCCAATACCGATACTTTGATTAAATAGATTGATTTTTTTTGTTTCTTGTGAAAAAAATGGGTTATTTTAAAATGTAATTTTTAGTCATCATTCAAGTCATATTTGTTTTTACATTTGTGAGCCTAATCAGAAAATGAATAGACTTCTGTTTTGTTTTTTTTACCCTTACAAAAATTAACCATGGTTTAATTACATGGAATTTAGTTAAACCATAGATACCACACAATTAACCACTACAACAATATTACTGTAGTAAAACCATAGTTTCAGCAAAAAACATGGTTACAAAAGTATTACTTTAGTAAAACCATGGTTGACTATTTTTTTATTACGTTTTAACAACAATGACACACATTTATAAGAAATAAGAAATGTCACCTTTAGATATGTTATTTAGTGTGAATTTACTCCAGATGCTGTTTCTCTAATTTTCTATCATTACCACTACAAGGCACTGATCCCTCTTGAACGAGCCTTGAGACAACGCAACTGCTCGTCTGCTTGTGTCTTTCAGCAATTATGAATGTTAAGATGAGCGGAAGAAGAAACAGTACCCATCCTGCAATAGTATTTGCTGATATAGCCTAATACTTTTTAGTTCACTTTGAAGCTTATGGTCCATGTTTATGGTAACCAAATAATAATATCCCTAGTATAAAAATAAAATGTAATCAATATTTTTTTGTGAGGATCGATATTTTGAATACAACATCAGTATCGGAAGTATCGATACTTTAGGATCGATCCGCCTATCCTTAGCTCACACATCTTTTACTCAAATGCTAAAGATGAGGTGCTGTCTTGGAGGTCCAAATCTGCAGGTTCCAAAGGGTTTTGAATGGTTTTCCCCTTATTATACAGTAAGTGCTACTTTTACTGTCACTGCCACATTTGTAACGTCAGTTTTTCCATTTATGTGAAAATGACAATTAATAAATATTAAATACATTTTTTCTGGATTGCCACATTCTGTGGACATTATTATTTCTGGATTGAGCATTTAAATTCACAGTTTTGACCAAGTCTGTGGTCGGACTAATTTTTCTCTGTGTCTCATTTAGAGCAGGTGGAACTGCAGATATAAAAGCCCTTAGATAAAATTAACCAAGCTTTTTTTATTCTTCCAATCAAAATTTTTGCTGCAAAAAAATATATATTACAACTGTAACCAATTAATTCTGGCTAGTGACAATGGTATAATCGAGATAATCCCTGACTAGGTGTGCGTTAAACTATTTTAAATGCACTTAGCGGAGGTTCTTCTGCACTTACCTAAATTCTCATTACACATATTTTCACATATAACACGGATTACACTTATTCACTAATCTGGAAAACACTCTGGGCTATAAATAATTAAATATTATATGATTAATACAAAATTTACATACCCGGTTCTTGCACGTGTGCACCAACTGTGGTCGAACTCAACACATGCTATCCATATGCATCCTTCAGAAATTATCCATAACAAACACTCAGTTTTAACTTATGACTCTTGTGAACACATATTTAATGTGAAGGGTGAGGGTCAAAATCCCTTGTCTCTTCAGATATATCAATACATATATATATATATATATATATATATATATATATATATATATATATATATATATCCTTTTATATCAATATCTATCTGTATTCTGTTGCTTAACTTCTTTAATAAAGTGATGAATTAACTATATGCATGATCACATAATCAGTTCTATTTTCTTATGCATAACTGAAATATACTTTGAATCATATGTGTGTTGAATGCTAACTAGTCTCTTTTAGGAACATTCCAGAGTCTTTCTCTCTGTCCTGCATGTAGGCTGAAGGTCTTTTGGGGATAAGCTTATCTGTGATGCTCTCCAGCCTCTCAGGGGAGAATAATGCGTTAAACATAGGTTCCAGATGTATTCTGTGTTTGATTGTTACCTTTCCATGACTAATTATATGGTTTAAAGTCCTATGTAATAATACCTGAATAGTAGAAGTGTGATTTTCTCTTATTATTTCTTTAGGGAAGAAATGTATGTTATTTCTACCCCTCTCCTCTGCCTGAGGAGTGAATATTTTATCTCTCTGTTTTGGTTTAAATGGCCTGATAACGTTGTGCTCTGGCTCTCTTGTGCCCAGAGAAGAACTGTCGTTCGTCAGTGTTTTGTGTGTGCGTTTGACCTTCTACCCAGGTTTTGAACCAGGGATGCACACCAGGCTGACTCGAAGATGCCCTGCGACCATCTGCGAGGTCACTTCAGATGTAAATCTCGGGCTCAGACGACAAGTGCGCTGATTAATGTTGATAGGCCACATAGCTGTCTATATGTTGTGACTTTATGGTCTTTCAGCCAATCAGGAGTAAAATAATGGAATGTACGTCCTTGCAAATGGTATAATTGATGTAAGATTTTGTGTAAGGTACGAGTTGGCTTTCGATCTCCTCGTGAGACTTTGACACTGGCTCTACCAATTTCACTGCAGACTATACTTCAGTAAATTTTTGATTCTTTAATTGAACTTCTCGACTCCTGGTCTTCTTTCTCCATATCTGGTCCGGGCCATGACTGTTATACCCCTAACAAATGCAATATAACAACATTTTGTGTAGAATTTTATATTTACCCATAGAATTCTCAATGAACAAAACCGGGAGCTCTCTTGCACAACATACTGTATGTTTTCACATCTCAAACACAAAAGAGTGCAAAAATCTTAAAGGGGCCATATCCATTTTATGACTAAAGTTAAATTACATGAAATTGAGTCTTCAGATCATTCCTATGCCCCTGCCAGATAGCCTGAATGTAAAAGAGCCTTAGATCCACTTCAGACCTCAGCAGATACAACCATGGTTGTTGAGGACATTGTTCAAAATGTTGATATTAAGAATGCAAGAAAGTTTAGTGTCTATGGACACAGTATTCCCCCATATACCAAGTCTAATTTTCTATTCCTCTGCCCACAATATGAAATAGTAGCCTGCTTTTACTAGCACTATTTTGATCACAATGTCTGATTTTATTTCCTGTATTTTATAGACAAAACTTGCTTTTCCTATCTACCCTGATGTTCTTCTCCAACGTGCAAAATAAAACTTGTTTTAGTCAAATGTATGCTATACATTGTGTTCAGAAAATATGAAATATAAGTATTTACATATCATGCAGCCCCACTGGCCACCACCAAATTTATAATTTGGGATGGCAATCAGTTGTCTGTGCAGTTATACAAGCAAATCTAATACACTCCCTTAACTGGCACAGTCACTCAAATTCAAAGGTGTCTTCGTCAATAGGGCATTGGGCCACATTGAAAACTAGATAGGAAACATTTGTACACATAAGTATGCTTGTTTAAAGGACTGGACCTAAGATAAAAATCAAATCCACCCATACAATCTTCAGAGAATGATTAAAAATGCCCTTGTACAATAAACACAAAGATCTCTGATTGGTGCATTCTAAACAGCGCTGAGAAAAGTAACAGTTGCCATGTGACAATGACTTTTATGCACCTCATCAGAAGACATCGGACACTAATTTACAATTGAATAATGAAACTGAGAATTTACTTTTTTATTATTATTATTATTATTATTAAGTTATGTTAAAGAGTCAATTAATTGGTACAACAGGGCTAAAGGCTCCATGGGGTAAAAGGCTAAAATAAATAGTAATAAAAACTACCACAGCACTTTCCTAAACACCTGTTTGTCACTAAGCACTGGACAAAAGTTCCTGTTCCATGAGATCTTTGCACGTGGTGTCTAAAGGTTGATTTTGGAGGCAATTTGATTTCATTTTTATAATTATTTAAAAGATTGCAAATTTATGTAAATAATGAAAATCCAAGAATTTAAACATTTCTTTTGATACAAAATGCATACTTGTCATTTTTGGATTTGTCATTAAATCAAATATTTTTTCACTTATTGTCCAGTAAGTGAAAGGATAGTATTTGGTGTAAAAAGTACCCCTGTTGAAGGGTGTTGGTTTGGTTCGAAATTTGGTAGGGACATATTGAAAAGAAGACATTTTATATATATTTATTTTACCCTGATACATTTTTTGAGCAGAAAAATAAATAATTTCCTTAAGGGGTGCCTTTAGCTCCACTGTACCCTGTTATAAAGTATTTTCTAAATGGCAAAATTGCCCAGATGTTGGTCTGGACTTTTTCAATTTTCTGAAAGTTGACAGGGACATGTCCCTATCGTCTCTAGCTAAATCTACGCCTATGAATACAGCATACCACAACCATAACAGCAGCCTCTCCTGTGAACACCCACATCATTTTTTTTTTTTTTTGTACTGCAAGATACTGCAAGATGCTGCAGTGAGTTCACAGTGATTTTCGGCAGCATGGATTAAATTATAAGCGTATGAAAGTGTGACTTGGTTGAGGATTAGAGAGACTTTGGGACAAATGTCAAAATACTCAACTCAGCTTACACTTTTTAAATACTTATAACAGAATGGATTGATTAATACTGGGATTTGAGATTCACAATAGTGTGAACATAAAGTGTTAAACCTGCATATAATATGTTGACAGGAGGAGAATGAGAAATGTGATCAGTGGCACAATCAGCATAAAGTTCATGCTGTGGCAGGCATACTGTACTATGATTTAAACTAGCTCTTGACTCCTGATGTGTGTCTGTGAAGTGTGTCTTCTTGTGATAATTTGGGGTCACAAGTTCTGTATGCATTTTCACAGTAGAGAAACATTATTTGGAATCTTAAATTCTGATTGTATGTCACACCACAATACACTCAACTTGAGAAAATATGAATGTTTATACATTGTATGTACATACCTTGTGTAATTAACTGATGGCATTATGTGAATTGAATAAGAGATTCTGGAATGTTAAAAGTTCTGGGAAAAAAACAATAACATACAAAAATACAGTTTAAAAGTTGAACAAAAGTTTTTTGCTAATGTTTCTGTAAAGTATTAATTGCATCAACAGGGTACATGAACAAATAGTGGCAAAACATCCATTTAATAAAAACAATTAAAATGTTGCACATATTTTAAGGTTTTCAGACATAACTTCCTCCATTATCTTATATATGCATTTTAAACATTTAATTTACTAGAATTAGAATCTTTTTAAATGTCTTTTTGTATTTCAGGATTTTTCTTAATTTAAGATGCTTTTAATTCTGTAAGAGAACATAAAATTGTTTATTTGAAATATTGGTTCGTGTGGTAGGCTTAAAAGCACTATTGCATAACACTTCCCTTTTACATCATTCATTGTTATTTTGATACATGGACATCTATTTGTATCCACAATTCATGATGATGCAAGTTATTGTGGAAGTTCTTATTTGGCTAAAACATTATTTATTTATTTTTATTGTATGTATAGCCTTGCTTAATCAAAAGAATTATACATTGAAAGACATGTTTTATTTGTTAGTTGCTCGGTGCTGTCTATAAAAGCTATTGAGGTGACTCCGGCATTCACTTGTTTGTGTGTGTGTGTGTGTGTGTGTGTGTATGTGTGAGGGTGTATTTATCACTTTGTGGGGACTAAATGTCCCCATAAGGATAGTAAAACCTGAAATTTTTGACCTTGTGGGGACATTTTGTCAGTCCCCATGAGGAAAACAGCTTATAAATCATACTAAATTATGTTTTTTGAAAATGTAAAAATGCAGAATGTTTTCTGTGAGGGTTAGGTTTAGGGGTAGGGTTAGGTTTAGGGGATAGAATATAAAGTTTGTACAGTATAAAAACCATTATGTCTATGGAAAGTCCCCATAAAACATGGAAACACAACATGTGTGTGTGTGTGTGTGTGTGTGTGTGTGTGTGTGTGTGTGTGTGTGTGTGTGTAATTGAGACTGAGAGCTCTTTTAGTGTTTGTTATTCTCTGAAAAAGCATGCAAACACTGAATCAAGCTCTTCATCTATTTATCATCATCTTTTTAGAGGTGCTATATTTATGACGGAGTGCTTGCTGATTCATGATGATTCATCGACTTCATAGACATTACAGTTTTATTGTCTGTTAATGCTGATCTTCTGTAAAGCTGCTTTGAAACGATGTGTGTTGTGAAAGGTGCTATACAAATAAAATTGACTTGACTTGCTGCACAATGCAACACTCTGTGACATATAACACTAAATGTGTACCTCCCCCATCACCCCATGCTTTTAAGAGCCGTTTTAGCAGCCACAAATGTCTCTTTCTATCTACTACAAAACATAATGATAAAAATATAGATTATAATACGCTGGTAAAGATCAATACAATCTATAAAATCATGCACACAAAATGTATATAATTCTCATAAGATTATAGAGGTCTGATCTTTTATATCATTATTACACAACATAACTGATTTATTTTTATTTTTTGTGATTAACGAAGAGTAGCAGAAAACACTTTGTTGTAAAGGTCAAATTTGAATTCTCATATTGAAAAGCATTCACTCAAAAGAGCATTCTTGTAATGCAAAAACTTCGTAATGAACAAAAAATAGATTTTTTTCTCATTTCTCTGAACAGTGACTTTCACCTGCTGTACATAGAAGGTCAGTATTTCTGTGAAACAGGTCTCCTCTTTGACTCTATGCAATTCCCCTTACCTTTCTATTTGCATCTGTCTGTCCTACTTGTTTTCCTCCAAGTGAGCTCTCTCACTGAGACCCATCAAGCTTCAGCTTCCCCATGCATCCATTTCTTGTCTAGGGGTGAAGTCTGGCTTCTGTTCCTGCTCGTCCTCGGCCACCCGCTGTCTGTCCTTTGCTTGACTTGGTCAAGGGGAAATGTATCCTTTCTTAATATAGAGAAACCAAAGATAATAAGACCCTTTCTTAGAGTAGAGGATGGATTGTGGAGTCTCCATGGACAAGTGTTGGTGCTGGTTTGTGGCAAAGCCCATCAGTGGCAATAGTACTATACCCCTCTCTAAATCAATAAAACTGCCTATGAAATACAATTTATTATTCAACAATATATTTTTCAAAGTTAATTGTTATTGGCACATGACCACATGTTCATGACATGTTTGATTCAACGATTAACATTAACATTTTGGAAAAAATACTTTTGAAACTTTCAAATGTTTTGCCATTTTAATTCAGTTTTGTGTAAACATGTCCTAACACTTGGCAAATAATGAGTTAATAAAGAGGCAATTAGTTGTGAACAGTCTTTCATCCAGTGTGCTCTGTTGTGTACTGAACATTTTGTCAAATGTAGTAGGTAATTTGGGTTTTACGTGCATACCGAAAACTTGCACAGTACACATACTAAACAGTAATAGTGGTACGATGGTATGCTTTTCCAAACATAATTTCAGCCTCAAAAATCTCAGCTCTTATGTAACATTTTGTGGTGTATTACTGTAATGTAACCTGGAATAAATATTGTGATACAATGGTTCTTCTTTTCAGAGTCCTGTCTATCTATGTCGATCTTTTTTGTTTCGGTCATTCTCCTCTTTGAAGTTCAATAGGGCATCTCTTGTAGCACTGGCCATCCATATTGACTGTGTGAAAGAAAAGTGTGTTCTGGCTTATTAAGAACGTAGGTGTCTCTTGTCCCCAATGGGAAGACAGATAGGAGTTAATCACCGCAGATCTTTCACATGAGAAGGGAATTGAGAACTCTACGATGGGAAATGGAGGCTTGTTTGAGGGAAAAGGAGGGTACATTTTCAGAAACAGAACACTTAATGCACTCTTAAAGAACAAAATAATAAATAAATAAACTTGACGGTGAAAATGTAATCTATGGTCGATTTAGTTTAATTGGTTTTGCAAATGATGCAAGGATTTAGATGACAACGTGTGAGGCTGGACCAGACTGGAGTGAAACAAACTGAAACAGGATTCTGGTTTAGGGCTATTGCGTAGGGCTATTGGGCTCAAGTTTAATGCGGAAGAGGGACATTTAATTCTAATTGATATTTTGGAAAATAATTCCTATGGCTAATTACTACATTGTGTGTGTGCATTAATTATTTTAATATGAAAAGTTATTATTAGAGTTGAGGTACTCAAGTTTGGACTCGGACTCGAGTTCAAGTCATGGGTCCAGCCGAGTCCATGACATTTGTGATGCAATGGGGGTACATTTTTTTAAAACAAAACAGAAATGAATGAACACATCTCTGACTGCATGCGGCTGTATTAGCCCGTGCTCAGGATGCTCTCAATAGTCCCTCTATAGAATGTTGTGAGGATGGGGGGTGGGAGATGTGCTTTCCTCAGCCTTCAAAGAAAGTAGAGACGCTGCTGGGCTTTCTTGGTGATAGAGCTGGTATTGAGGGACCAGGTGAGGTTCTCCACCAGGTGAACACCAAGGAATTTGGTGCTCTTAACGATCTCCACAGATTCAGATTAGAAGGAAGGTTATTTCTCTTCTTAAGCATAAGAAATATGATATAGTGTTTCTTCAAGAAACACAGTTTTCTCCGCAGGATGCTGAAAAATGTATAAATATTTTTTTAATAGTGCTGGCTCGAGTAAGAGCAGGGGAGTCATTACACTGATTAAGTAAATATCTACAATTCAAATGTCTCAAACAGAGTAAAGATACATCAGTAAGAGTCATAATAGTTTTAGCTGAAATTCAGAGACAAAGTCTTATTTTGGCTGATATTTATGCACCTAACGTCGAGGATCAGGGCTTTTTTATAGATCTTGAAGGGATTTTGCAAGCCGCTGGCACCCCTCATGATATAATATTGGGAGTAGACTTTAATCTTTTGATGGGCTTGATCATAGAGAAGCAAAACTGTGCAAGCCCACTTAGAGAACATTAACGCTTCACAGGATGTGTAAAAATCTTGGTCTTGCAGATTCTTTTTAACCATCACGTATGGACTATAAATTTTTAAAAGTGACACTTACCAAGTGCGGTTGACATTAGTCTGAAGGGCACGGACTGGACAAAGTCTGTGAAGTCTTTCTTGCGTTGAATCGCGTTGTAAACGGCGATTCAAACCTCGAAGATATAAGATCGGACGCAACCCCACCACCCTTCTTGGGAACCAGAAAGTACCTGCTGTAATAACCTGACTCTTTCTCTGGAAGGGGAACATGTTCTATGGCCCCTTTGACCAAGAGATTTTGCAGTTCTTTCCACAGTAGACATGCTTGCTCAGGTTTCACGGTAGTGGAAACCACGGCATTGAAACGCAGAGGACGGCGAAAAAATTGAATTCTGTAGCCTTTTTCTACTGTTTTTAGGACCCACATAGAAATTCCTGGCAGAAGTTTCCACGCTGCCAGGTTCTCTGAGATGGATATTCATTTTGACACTTCCTGTTGAGGGCATGTCGAGTGTTCCGTGTCATGGACTAAGGCAGGAAGCAACGGTACACCCAACATTTCGCTGGAAGCCTTTATCTCCTGAAACACCAGCAGCAGTGGGAATGGAGAGCTTTTGTGGGGGTATCGGGAGGGTCGAAGTGGATGATACACGCGCCCCGTCCCAAGGGGACTACCCCCACAAGGCTGGGCGCAAGACTGTCAGGGTTTTTTCCTCTTAGAAATGACTGCCCTGAGGTCTGGCTTTGGGGGCTGCTGAGGGCGACGAGCCAGTCCCCAGTCTCTATAAGGGGGAGCACGACTTGCCATGCTTTGTTTCTGAGCCTCCCTTCTAGAAGGGGCGGGTCTGGGTGGCCAACGGCCCCTCCCCCTGAGTGCGAGGAAGGAATTGCCGAAGGCTTCCTCGTGACTTTTCGCCTCCTGGAACCTGGGGATAACTACATTCGTAGCGTCACCAAATAAGCCAGAAACGAAACCAGGGCATCGAGAAGGAAAAACTTTGTCCTTGCCTCTGATGCCCGACAAGTTGAGCCATATGTGTCTCTCCATGCTGACTAAAGCAGTCATAGACCGGCCAATGGCGCAGGCCGTCTGCTTGGTCGCGCGGAGAGAGAGATCCATGGCTCGACGACCGTGGTGCCCGCACTCAGGTCCTTAAGCAGATCAGCCTGGTATGCCTGTAACACTGCCAAAGTGAGCAGGGGAGCACCAGGCTGACCTACTGCCTGATAAGCCTTCCCCACAAGCGTGGAGGTGGTCCTGCACGGCTTTGTGGGGAGAGTGGGTCTTTTTAAAGATGATGCCGAGCCAGGCGAGAGATAACCCGCAAGTGTCTCTTCAACCGGTGGCATCACCGAATACCCTGAAATCTGTCCTCCAACTTGGAGCGTTTGGGGGTCTCTTGTTCACGTGGCCAGTCTAATTGAAGCCTGGCCACTGCACGAGTAATCACCTCGAGTAGTTCCTCCGATGATTTATTATCATACCCAAAATGCTCGAACTCAAGAGATTAATGGTCCCCCTCATGAACCGAAGAGGCGCCGGAGTGCAATTTAGGATCACAGGAAGGACCAGCTGGATCTGGGGAGAGAGCGAGCGATAGGGACGGACCAGTCTCTCGCTCTTCAGCCAGATCCATACAACAGCCCCATGATGGAAGTGTGGGCGCTGACTCTTGGAAATATGCAATAAGAGTGCGAAGCATTTTGACTGAGAACAGATCGCAATGTTCGCACCAGCCCCGCTCCAACGCAAGAGCAGCATGCTCTTCCCCCAAACATACAAAACAAAACTGGTGCGTGTCCCTCTCAGCCAATAGAGCATAAACAAGGGAACACACACCGCTTGCTCTGTCTTTCAATCATTTTCTTTTTTTCTTTTTTTTTCTTTTTTTAAAAGAGAAAGGTTTCTGCACACTGCCTAACAAAATCTAACTCCTAACAGAGGAAAGTAGAACGTTTCTGACAGGCTCATGAAGCACAACACACACAGAGTGATCTGAAGACAAAAGATCTGACGATGCACCTGTGATGCATCTATTCATAGCCCTTCTACAGGTGTATCCAATGATGTCACCAGCAGAGGCTATAAATTCTGGTCAATTTCATTGATGTGTTGCACACATATTCACAGCTGGTCACACCTAAATTTGTTCCCAAAGCACTAAATCAGCGCAGCATCAAAGTGTAGCTTTTTACAGAGAACTCCATTCCTGTTTGAACTTCACTGGTTACCAGTTTTGTTTCACATCAAATATAAACTAATCCTGCATACATTTAAATCACTTTATGGTCTGACACCTCACTATCTTAGTGAATTGCTTCTCCCTACAACCCGATCCGCTCGCTTAGGTCTTCTGGGTCCGGACTCCTTTCTGTCCCTAGATTTCGCCTCTGTGCTATGGGTGGCAGGTCATTCAGCATAATAGCACCCAATATATGGAATTTACTCCCCCTGACTCATAGCAGCATCTCTTCTATCTCTAAGTTTGAATATCAACTTAACACATTAAGATAAATACAAAAGTTTTATGTATTCACTATCAATGACTGTACTATCTGAGCTGTGTTTTGGTTTTTGTTTGTGTATTATTGTGTTACTATTGTAAAGCGTCCTTGAGCTCTGGAAAGGCACTATATCAAATAAACTTAGTATTATTATTATTATTATTAAAGAAAAAGCACAAGTAGATAATGCAATGATACTGCTCTGAAATAAAGAATGGTTATTTACTGCAGTAATGTTTTTTTATTATTATTTGGAAATCATTTCACAGAGATGTATAGAAGTGAACAATTGTAGTTAAAAAGTGTATAAGTATTGTTTGGTTTCTAAAAATAAACTATCGTTTGGTTTCAGAAGAACTTTATTTGTTTATTTGCGAGTTGTGTGGATTAATTTGATGCACCCTAAATATTTATTTTGGACCGTCAAAAAATTTTGTGTATTCCCTTGCATTGTTTAAAGGAAGTGGCCTGAAATGAAATCCTAAAAATCTTAAATTCTGTTTTAATGAAGAAAGAAACTTAGGGCACTAAAGAGACCGTTCTACTGCCTCTGAAAAACACCAAAAGAAAGATGCCCAGGGTCCCTGCTCATCTGCGTGAACGTGACTTAGACATGCTGCATGGAGGCATGAGGAACAGAACAGGATCTGTATATCCGAATATCACACCAGCGGGACAGGTACAGTATGGAAACAACAACATCACGAGTTACACCAAGAATGCACAATCCCTCCATCAGTGCTCAGAGTGTCCGCAATAAGCTGAGAGAGGCTGGACTGAGGGCTTGTAGAACTGTTGTAAAGCAGGTCCTTACCAGACATCACCAGCAACAAATTCACCTATGGGCACAAACTCACCTTCGCTGGACCAGACCTGACTGGCAAAAAGTGCTCTTCACTGACGAGTCGTGGTTTTGTCTCACCAGGGGTGATGGTCAGACTCGCATTTATTGTCGAAGAAATGAGCATTACAAAGAGGCCTGTACTCTGGAGCGGGATCAGTTTCGAGGTGGAGGGTCTGTCATAGTCTGGAGTGGTGTGTCACAGCATCATCGAACTGAGCTTGTTTTCATTGCAGGAAATATCAACGCTGTTCGTTACAGGGAAGACATCCTCCTCCCTCATGTGGCACCCTTCCTGCAGGCTCATCCTGACATGACCATCCAGCATGACAATGCCATGACAGCCATACTGCTCATTCTGTGCATGATTTCCAGCAAGACATGAATGTCAGTGTTCATTCCATTGAGCACGTCTGGGACCTGTTGGATTGGAGGGTGAGGGCTAGGGCCATTCCCCCCAGAAATGTCCGGGAACTTGCAAGTGCCTTGGTGGAAGAGTGGGGTAATATCTCAGAGCAAGAATGGGCAAATCTAGTGCAGACCATGAGAAGGAGATGTACAGCATTACTTAATGCAGCTGGTGGCCACACCAGATAGTGACTGTTACTTTTGATTTTGAAAAATCCCCTGGGTCACAATTATTAAATTTCTGTTAGTCACATGTCTGTGAAACTTGTTCAGTTTATGTCTTAGTTGTTGAATCTTTTTATGTTCAAACAAATATTTACACATGTTAAGTTTGCAAGTGCCTTGGTGGAAGAGTGGGGTAACATCTCACAGCAGTGGAAACTGAGATTATATATATCCATTTTGAAGAGTTATACGTTTTTCAAGAGTTCCAAGCTTTATTTTGTACCCTATTCATGAAAAGCACTAGTTAGTTTACAGAACAATAGGTTTAAAGTTTAATCCTGGCGTGCTATGAATCATTTGAGGTGAGACAACGGAAGGATGAATGTGCTAGATAACGGAAGGACTGAGTCAACGAGAAAGCGTTGGGGAGGGAAAAAGAGAAAATAATCCCTCAAAGCCCAGGAGGATTAAGCATCCAGCTAGCATCACACCATATTACAGAGAGATGTTTTTAACCTCAGGTCAACTACCCAGAAACTACATTTCACTCATTTCAGCACACTAGGAGGAGGGGAAAAGGTGTCCATTTCTGAACAAGTGCAAATAGCTGTGGTGGATTAGCTTTGAGAAAGAAGGGATATTGACAGGCAGAAACAGTGTGTGTCTGTGTGTGCCTGCATGCTGCAGTTATATATTAGTGTCTGTGAGACAATAAATCTGTCTATATTCTTTCAAATTTTAACTATAAATGCATCAAATCTGTGACATTGCATTTGATAATGAGGCCTTCAATTACTGCACATTACATAAGGTAGTCAGAACAGCACATAATAGAGTTAATTCAATCCAATGGATTAGTGTATACATAAAAGCCAAATGCTATATAAATTAAAGGAATTAGTAGTAGTAGCAGCATAGTAGTATTAGTAGAAGTGGTGGTGGTAGCAGTGATAATGAGAGTAGCATTGTCATGTCATGAGACTTCATTTTGAGAAGAGAATATAAGTGTAAAAAGATTTTTTTTTAATAAAAATTTTAAATGTTATAATAGAGTTATATAAATAAGTTAGAAAAGAGGTGCAAAACTGCCAATGTATTATGAACAGCTAAAAATACTAAGTTGAAAAATAGTGAAAACATCACAGCAGTTACTGTACCTCATGTTCTCTTTCATGATGAATCACTGCAATTCCCCCAGAAGGCATGTGCTTTCTGAAAACTTTGCAAACATCTTCAGAGCTTTCTTTCATTGTTCTTAATGAAAAGCATAACATTGAATTTAAAATATTATTTTATGGCGACTATGGAGCATTGCAAATATTATTAAGTTAGTATTATGTTTAGTAATGTGACACCGACAAAGCATTCTGTAACTGGTTATATCAAACAACATCAAAGACAAATACAAATTGACACTTTCTGGGGGAATCATAGTGGGTGTATTTGTTCTTTTAAATGCTAAAGCAAAGATTTTAGAAGTTTAAAAATCAAGATGAGAAGTCTGAATTAAATAGCTAGTTCTATTACAATTGTCTGTTTCCCATATCTGTTTTTGCAGCACAGTAGTCTTTGCATATGCAATGAAAAATGGTCTGACATCATGTACAGTTGAATGTAAATCTAAGTTTACATTCACTTAGATTTAAGTCATTAAAACAAATTTTTTAACCACTCCACAGATTTCATATTAGCAAACTAGAGAGAGAGAGAGAGAGAGAGAGAGAGAGAGAGAGAGAGAGACAGAGCCAGAGACATGGTACTTTCTATGTAGATATGCAGGGCCATTTCTAGCAATACAGTCATTTATTTTCAATATACTAAAGATTCAGCATGCATGGCTCAGTTAGAGAGTTATTGGAGGCCCAAGAGGGAAGAGAGAATGTAACAGCCAGGAAATAATTGTAGCTAGATGTGACGCTTGCATGCTCAAAGGTGTTTTTCGTCATCATGAAGCACACCTAAAAGTTGGGAGTGGAAAAAAGAGGCGAAACGCAACCAGACCACTAGTAAGAAATAAATATCAGCCAGTTAGATGCCGTTTGTTCGTTGTCATGCATTAAATAGCAACACTTAGTTAGCTAACGTTTTGCAGTTGTGCCCTAGGTTTTGTTTTGTTTTTTTTTAGTTATGCGTTTTGTGTAGTTAATATATTCTTGGGGGCCTTCAAAATAGGATTTCACTTGGGGCCCCATAATGCTCAGAAACAGCCATGTAGATATGCATTTATAATATATATATCCTTATAAACTTTTTTCTGTGTAACTGTTCAAACAATCTCACTCAAGCTATGATCACACTGCAGGATGCAGATTTTTTCTTCCTCAAATTATATTTTTTTAGACTGACTGTTATGTGGACAGATCAAATTTTCTTGCTGTTCAGACTGCAGTCGCCTTTGCTAGCACATCCACATTAGTTGTCATAATAATGATGCAAACCTTTGTATGTTCACTATGCGTGAATGTTTAGCAATGAATGTTTTGCCATTGTTTATGTTTTTATGAGGGCAGAGTACATATATGAACATAGTCCGTCACAGACAACAGTTTTAAAACTGGGAGAGGTGGCATGTTTGTTGCTGACAGGGCTTACAACTGTCCCATTTTAGACAATATGTCCGGTAATTTGGCCGAAATTTGCTTATTATCCCCAGAATTTTGGGGGTAGCAAAACCCCATTGAAGTATAAAAGGGTTGAATTATGTCCTGTATTGATGAGATAAAAAAAGTGTCCTGAATTCGCATGAGTTGTGGCTGGCAAGCAGTGTGGGTTAATGCCAATGACAGATTGAGAACTGAGAGGCCCATGGGCCGGTACAACATGAGGCCCCCCATGATTTGACTACGTTCATCTTTATGCACTACAGGACGCTGGGCAGATATGGTTGAAATTTTCAAATAGACAGATGTTTACTTACACGGTTTAGGATACACGGCCATTTATGTATGTACTTTTTAATTATGAACTGATCCAAAATCATGCATTATAAATAGGGATGTGCACAGTATTCAAATACCAAAATCACTATTTGGTTATTCTGCATGTGTTTAGAGGTCTTCAACCTGATCTGAGTCCGACAGTACCCGACAAACCTACAGGTTTTGGGCCAGGTTTGGGTCAGTTCTTCAAGTAAGTTGCAGGACAAGTTACATATAAATCCATGTAAACATGTACTGGATGGACGTCTTTCATCGTTGTGCCACAACTCATTTTGTCAGTGTATCGTGCAGGGCCGTTGAATTTTTTAGACAATGTGTTAAGTTTAAAATAACTTTTATAATTTACAATATAAAATCATTTCTATTTATAAATTAATCTCAAATCACCTGCATTCTGTTTTACAATTTGTTGTGCAGGACACTTCGCATTTTTCATTTTTTTTTTTTTGACACTATGTTAAGTTTAAAAGAAATTCAATATTTATTAGTGCATCTTGAGACACCTGTGTTCTGTTTCACCATTTGTTGCACTGCATCAATCATTTTCATCACTGGTGTCACAAATCGACATTCTCATGAAATTCAGGTTCCAAAGAGGACACATGATTCCAGATTGTTTTTCAATCAAGTGCCTGTGCTTGTGCTGCTGTCGTCCATCACGCATTACGCCGAATAATTGGTATTTGATATAAGGCTGACATTTAAGTCATTAGCCTTAAGATTTTAATGGATCTCAAAATAAATAAATAAATAAATACTTGATTCAGAGCTCGGGGCCCTTTGGGTTTAGAGGCCCCTGGACAATTGCTCAATCAGCCCAGTTGTTAATCCGTCCCTGGTTACTGCACTTTAGCGCATCTCTTTGTTTGGGTAAAAGCTGATGTCTGTATTATTTAAAGGAATATTCCGGGTTCAATACAAGTTAAGCTCAATCGACAGCATTTGTGGCATAATGTTGATTACCACAAAAGCTAATTTGGACTTGTCCCTCCTTTTCTTTAAATAGAAGCAAAAAATGAGGTTACAGTGATGCACTTAAAATGGAAGTGAATGTGACCAATTATTGGAGGGTTTAAAGGCAAAAATGTGAAGCATGTAATTTTATAAAAGCACTTAAAACTCATGTATTATTTGAGCTATAAAGATGTGTAAATCATAATTTTTATGGTAATTTTAGTGTTTTAGGATTTGTTGACAGCCTATATTCAAGTTGTAAAATTGGCTATAAGTTTACACAGAGAAGGTTAGATAGTGATTTTCTAACACTAAAATCATGTTTACGCACATATAGTTTATGTCTTGTGGCTATACTTTTGAAAAGTGTTTTAATATTAAAACATTGGTCCCCATTCACGTCCATTGTCACTGTCACCTCGAAAAGAAGGGGCAAGTCAAAATAAATTTTTGTGCTAATCAATATTATGCCACAAATGTTTTTTTTTGTTTTTGTACAAGTTAAGTACTTGTGCTGAACATAGAATATTCCTTTAAAAAAAAAAAAAAAGTTTGCACTGCTTTGACTGCCCTGTAACATATACATGATATATGGATATATGTTTTACTGTACAGTGCAAACGAAAAAACAATTGATGGATTTCAAACACCACTGAAGTCACGGGAGAGGTTAAATTTACACACATAAATAACTTGATAACAATAATTACATATCTACAGAAACCAATTTGATTTCTGACACTTATTTGTCATGTTGAGTAGCGTTAGTAGTGTGTTAACGTCCGTCCTTTTGTATAATGTGAATTTTCTGTATGGAGGTGCCTGTCAGTTGAATTTTATCAAAAAAATGTAGCATGCCTGTAAAAAGAATATACTTATTATTTAATTATGTATTTATTCATTTATGTATTTATTTAGTCAGTTAAATCCTAATTCTACTGTGAACTATAGAAATATCTTTTTAAATTATCTAGATTACTGTTTTAAGTCAGTCAGACATTTCTCTCAACTGTTGACTAGCGGAGTAAGAAAATGAATAAGACAGCTGTTAAACGCCACAGGTAAAGTTCTGTGGCACCAATGTAAGCTACTTTACCTGTTACATTGTTATTAAAAATGCTTGCCTTTTTCAATGTGTTACAACAGTATATTTTTTTATATTTCTAGATTCTTCAAAAATTCAGCAATTTTTGCTATTTGTCACAATCCAAAAAAGTGCTTATTCATACTAATCACATGTAACTAAAAAAAGAGGGTCACAGAAAATTGGTAAGAGAGACAGAAAGAATTATGACTGTGTTTAAGTATTGAAGAGAGATCTGAAATTTGGTCCTTTCGCCTGATCAAGTACCACATTCAAAATTCACTTACCACCACTCACAAAAGTACATCACCACAGTCTGCACCAGCACCACTTATGCATTAAAGCATTGTACAATTATCTACTCTCTGCTGTGAAGGGCCATGGTCTCCTGTAAGATTGACTGTTTATAGAATATAAAACGGGGTTGCACTCACTGTTGTTGGGAGTCAGTTGATGATGGTGAACATCTTTAAAGATGGTACAATACGATCACAAACAACTGAGTGGAGTTGGTTTAACCACGTACACAGAGTATCGTGTGTGTGTGTGTGTGTGTGTGTGTGGATACAGAGGCATAGAGACACTAAACATCTACTCTGATATTTCTCCTCCTTTTGGCCTCAGTACACCAGGCCTATTACTTTGTTCTTTTGTGACACTCCATTTCACACAATATTAAAATGTTCTCTTCCAATTTAACTGTCATTTTCTTGTTTCTTCCTCTGCATTCTTCCATCCTCTTCTAGGCAAATTATGGCAAGGTGGAAAGGTGCTTCATAAAAGGAATAATTCACCCAAATATTTGAATATATATTTGCTCTCTCTCATGCTGTTTCAAACTCACATGACTTTCTTTGTTCTGTGGAATGCAAAAGGAGTTGTTAGGCAGAATGTTAGGGACTGAAAGATATTGTTAATTGAAAGAGTATCGTCATAATTTATTTATATTTTTCATGGTGTTTCATGGGTTTGGCACAGAGGGTAAATAAAAGATTACATAAATTTCATTTTTTTTTTTTTTTTCATTCTAGCTGTAACATATTAAGAGTTGTATATGTAGAGATGTAACTTGAAACTATTCATATATGTGAGTTGTTAGTGTCAGGTTATCAAGAACAGATTACCTGAAACATATCTTGCTGAGTCACTCATGTCATTATGGAAATCCAGGCATATTCCACAATAAACAATGTGATATTTACATAGCAATTCTGCCTGCTGTATTCAAACCTTTAAATTCATATAAAAGAATCAACAGTGGTGATCAAAGGCATTGAAAAAAAGTTTTTATTGGTAAACAATTACTACACAAATGGATATAGAACATCAAAACACAAACTGGGGGAGGGGTAGAAACAGGTGTAGCAGATCACAAGCCATTGATGAAAGGTTTAGATCAGGGGTCGGCAACCTTTTTGACATGGAGTGGCATTTTTTATTTTCCTGGTCAATGGCTGTGCCAAACAAACCGTTATTTTTTTTTTAAACATTCGCATGTATGTGACAGAGGATCTTGAGAATGTGCTTTTTACATTTTGTCATACATTTTTCAAAATCAAGTAGAGGGGTAATCACTAGCACACAAGCAACAGCGAGAAAGGAGCAGGTTATTTTATTTATATAAAAGGAAGGATTACATCAAGATGTAGATTGGAATATAGGTGCAGAATTTATATAAATAAAATAGTCTTCTCTTGTAGTTGATGGCGTGCCAGTGATTATCCCTCCGCATGCCAATGCTGGCATGCATGCCATAGGTTGCCGACCGCTGGTTTTGAGGAAGGGGGTGTTAGAAAAGGACCAATATCACATGGGCTGGGTAAACAGTGGATAAAGAGCTTACTACCCTGTAAAAATGTTGGTAAAACTAACAAAACCATATTGCCACACTAATCTGACTTTACAGATGCAAATAGATTTACCTCTTTACCATTGCAAATAGATTGTAAAGGCCCAAAATCCAACTACACCCACTAACTCATCATTTGGCCCATTCCATTGGACAATCTGAGACACTCTTAAGGCTGCTGCAGACAGAGATTACACCCAATCTGTCAGTTTGAGCATACTACCCTACAGTCAAGCTTAATCTAATGGATCCAATAGATCACTTCCTTTCATAAAAGTGCATTGTTGATTTAGCAATGGCATTAAGCAGGTAAGCCATTGCTGACACAGTGCTAGCTAGAACTGCGCTCAGTTTTTAAGGAAAGAGATGCAAAACACTAAGCTACTCTTCCGCTGTAGTGTTTTACATTTATATGGAAGTGTGAAAAAGAAAGAAAAAAAAGATTTAGGATAGAAAAGAATCCAAGTTTTCCAAATATACTGTAATCCATTTGCATAAGCCATCACAGCAAATCACAGGTTTCTGCTCTTTGAATCCATTTAAAGTTTATCAAATTGTGAACGCTGTTCAATTTGCCATTTTGACTTATTTCACATATTAGGCTTTATATGGCTAAGCTTTATTCTTTGTATGAAAGGGTTGTCAAACAAAAAAGGTTAATTGTACTATACATTGCTTTAACTGTATGTTTGCCTTACATTACAAAGAAATATTAATATTTTTACTTTGTGTGGTTCAAAATTAATGATTAAACTAGATATGTAAAGTTTGTCGAGAAAAACTATAATGTTGGTCTTACAAAATATTTTCTGAAAGTTTAAAATAGTTATAAATGCTTTAAGTTAGACATTTTTACAGGTTTTACAGAAAGAAAGAAAGAAAACTGAAGTTTGAAATCACAAACGGACTCTTAACTCATTTTAACATTCTGCCAACTGTTCTTGTTAAATTCATCAATATTTAATGTTTGATGAAGTTAAAATATTTCAGAATTATAATGACCCCTGTAAATATATGCATATTTATTTTTTATATAATAAACGAGAGACAAGTAAAACTAAACTATTTGTGGTACCACAATTATTACTATGCCACAAATGTTTCACAGTCACCATTGTTCCAAGGACTCTTATTATGAAATTGTTTTTGTCTCGTCCCCAAACTACATTTCCCAGGATTCACTGCCCTCATCACAGCCACCTGTTCCCTCATCAGCACCTTGTACATAAATACCCTCTAGATTTATTCCATCATTGTCAGTTCTTGTTTGTTGTTGCATAGTTTATGTTACCTCAAATGACTGTCTTGTTTTGTAACAACAACAACAACAACAACAACAACAGCAACTTGCTATATTTATGCTGCTAAGGCGGAAATGCATCATCGCAGTCAGTGAAAAAGGTCTAGTGTCTTATAAGGTATTTTAGAAGAAACATCTGAGAAAAGTTTACACATCAATGAAACATAAATGAGATCTCCAAAAAATCTCCTGAGCTATGAAAGAAAATCCTCTGAGTAATAAAATTGTCATCTGGGTATAAACAGTATAAAGGTTTAATATACTGCATCTCACAATATTAATTTATAGTTATGTAATTATGTTTTATATTGTTATATAATATGCATAAATTCACTTCAAGCACATTTACAATCAGCACTAGTGCTCCCCAGGGATGTGTGCTCTCCCCACTACTCTTCTCCCTGTATACAAATGACTGCATTGACAAGGACCCCCCTGTCAAGCTCCTGAAGTTTGCAGATGACACTACTGTCATCTGCCTCATCCAAGATGACGATGAATTTGTATACAGAAGGGAGGTTCAACGGCTGGCTCACTTGTGTAGTCAAAACAACCTGGAGCTGAACATGCTCAATACAGTGGAGATGATTGTGGACACCCCAACATTGACCCCCCTCACCATTCTAAACAGCACTGTGGCAGCAGTGAAGTCATTCAGGTTCCTGCCAGGGCTGGACTGGGAAGAGAAATCGGCCTGGGATTTTACATAGCAACTGGCCCAAACGTTGTTGGGGGTGGGTATATCTGCATATCACGGTGCCATTTTGTAGTCCATTCTGCATAACGCGACGGCTCATTTTAGCTTATCACAGCCCATTCGACCCATTTCGCGGCCGATCCACCGGCCCTCTCGGTTCTCCCGATAGCCAGTCCACCCCTGATCGGCCCCAAAGTGCGTTGGCCCACCGGAAAAATGCCTGGTAAGCCAGATTACCAGTTCAGCCCTTCCTGGGCACTGCCATCTCACAGGACCTTAAGTGGGAGGCCCACATTGACTCTATTATGAAAAAGGCCCAGCAGAGGTTGTACTTCCTTCACCATTTGAGGAAGTTCAACCTGCCACAGGTGCTGCAGATACAGTTCTACTCAGCAGTCATTGAGTCTGTTATCTGCACTTCTATAACTGTCTGCTTTGGTGCAGCTACAAAATCAGACATCAGAAGACAACCAAGGATAGTTCAGACTGCTGAGAGGATTATTGGTTGCCCCCTGCCCTCCCTTCAAGAACTGTACATTTCCAGAGTGAGGAAAGATGCTGTAAAAATCACTCTCGACCCCACTCACCCAATCCACTACCTTTTTAAACTGTTGCCTTATGGCAGGCACTACACAGCTCTGAGCAGAAGAACTGTAATGCGCAGGAACAGTTTTTTCCCTCTGGCAATCCATCTCATGAACAGTTAAACTGCCCCATTGAGCAATAATTATGTGCGATACGCAGCTTAGTCTATTTATATTTATCCAACATACCATACCTCGTCTGCCATAACATTCACTTCTGTATAACAGATTTGTTTATTGTACACAAACACACACGTATATATATATATATATTAGTCCTATTGTGTATTTCCATATAGATTTAATTTTATTTTATATTCACTTTTATTTGTATTATTATCTCTGTCTTGTTGCTGTATTGTTTGTGCACTGGAAGCTTCTGTCACCAAGACAAATTCCTTGTATGTGTAAGCATGCTTGGCAATAAAGCTCATTCTGATTCTGATAAATTCTTTGAAATGTAATTTCAAGAATCCCAGTTTCACAGTAAGCCACTGGCAGCACCTGTTGTGTACAGTACATTTAGTGCATAAGTGTAGTGCGTGTAATAAAAGTCAGCTAATCATCCAGCAGCATACTACCAATAGAGGGTGACGATGAGCACAGGGTTTTGTTTGCTATAATTCAGACTGTAGCTCCTCCTTTTAAACCCACCGACAAACGCCCCTCATTCCATCCCACCTCTCTCTCTCTCTCTCTCTCTCTCTCTCTCTCTCTCTCTCTCTGCATGAACTTCACGCGCAAGGTAGTTCACCATAGAACAGCTGCGTTTCATCACGCTGTACGTTGTGTTCCAGTCTCTCTCTCTCTCTCTCTCTCTCTCTCTCTCTGCGTTCACTTCCTTACTTTCACTCCTCCCTCTGTCCCTCCCTCCCTCCATCTCTCTCTCTCTCTCTCTCTCTCTCTCTCTCTCTCTCTCTCTCTCTCTCTCTGCTCTACATCCTCAATCTCTCAGCAGCAGTTTGTGTCCTGAGAGAACTGGCACCAAACTGCTGCATCCATGGGGCGCGTACATCATCTTTATTTCTCCACATTACAATTTGAAGTCATATAGGGGGAAATATTCACATTAACGCAAGAAACACACGTTCAGTGCTCAAAACTCTTCCAGCCCGCCTCAGGAGCAGTATATCGTTTTATATTTGCAAAACATATCTATATCGTCGAGCTGTGGTGATGGATGAGGATGCCTGTGTTCACGTGTGGAGTCGACCGCTGCAAGTGATGCTCCAGCAGAAGAAGATCAAAGCACGGAGAAAAAAGCGCAAGGAGTTGTTCGGAGGACAGATGTGCTTCATGGCTCTGCTGTTACTCGTAGTGTCCGGCTTGTCCAATTTGGCCGAAAATTCCGGTGAGTTTCAGTACAGGATATGCAGAAATGTGTTTTTATTAAGGTGGAGGGGTAATGGAAAGTTTCAATCGTACTAGATCTCTTAACAGTTTTAGATAACCATTCTCACATTCTTACTATGACTGTTTCAGGTAAACATATAGTACACCCTTTGAACTGGTCCAGTGGAGAAGGACATTGTATAAATTAAAAGATACTTGAGGCTCCATTTGGGGTTCCTCAGCTGGCACATCTGTGGAACCCTCTGGAGATCCTTCAGATACTTTTTAAAGGGGCCTTAAGTATCCTATTTACATACTCAAGGAACTTCAAGCTCCAGAGGCTTCTGTCAGTGTGGAAGCTAAGGAACCCCAAATAGACCCTTGAGCCTATCTTTTTTTTACATTGCGTACTCACACTTATAACTGTTTTATACTTAACTGTGTCAGAGAATCATACTGAGACTTTTAACAGTTTTAAAGAAGAATGATACTCACAATCTAACTGTTTTAATGGGAAAAAAATCACAGCACACTCACACTCATAACTGTTCTAGTTGAGAGCCAAACTCACACTGTCAACTGCTTCACTGTGGCATGAAATGCAGTTGTGCCTGGAGTGCAAGTTTCATTGTGCTGTTTCATTTAATTTTCATCATAACCACAATCATGTTATTGTTGCTCGTGATGTTGATAGAGACAGTGGAGTGGTCTGAACATCTGTGTTTAATTATAGGCTGATCTGTCGCAGGGCAGTTTTTCCCAACAATGTTGTTAAATATACATGTTCAGATCTATAATATAGGCTAGACTTGCAGTATCAGTGTTTTTAAACAGCTGAGGATGTGTCCACCATAAAAACTCAGTGTGTTAATAAAGTTTAAATGATTGTTATCTGGAAACCCCTGACAGATTTTGCCAGACCTAAGGCTAGCCTGTCAATCATAATATTGGTCACTAAATTGTTCATAAATAAAAACTCTAGTGTGGCTTTCACTATCCAAGATGTGAAAAGAAATATTAACAGTGTCTGTACTTCTTACAAGCATGTTAAACATACTGTCACTTGTTAACGGTCATGCCTCCTTTCTGACGTTGTAGTAAAGCATGAATGTGTATTTGCTCTCCATATCAGAGCTTTCTTATCAGCTGGTGCGTAGATTCATCCACCGCATGAACCATGATAGCACGCAATCTAAATCTGTCCATATATTGAACACTCTAGCTGGTCATACATATCTGTGCAGCACAGCATAAAAATATTTACTCTTCATAATAATCTTACTGTTATATGCATCCCTTTAAAAGCCATTAAGTGTGTAAGCATCTGTTGTTCCTGTGCTCAAGAACCCTGACATCATCCAAAACAAAACACGTTCCCGTTTAATACATTGCATGCTCACTTAAGGACACTGCATTTAAAGATAATCTTGTTGTGTAACGTAATTTTGACAACTATGTACATTAAAATAAATGCAGTTGGATGAAATGGATAAAGCGTTTTCATTTACATTGGCAGGGTGTGTTATAAAATATGGGAAGTTGCTCTTTGCAAATGCCATGAGCGAAAGGGATGGGGGGAGGTGGAGAAAGTGAAGAGGTGGATGTGGGAAGCAAGCACAGGGGATGATGAAGGGACGGAGAGCTCTGCAGAGCGGTCAGCTAGGCAGCTCAGACGCTGATGTGAAGTGACTGCTCTGTCGGTTGCTGACTGGCTTTGACAGACATGCTGTTTGCATCTGGGCCTGCCAGCTTTCTCACAGAAGGCCAGCAGCCTGGCCCCAGAGTTTCTTTACTGTTTTTCTGAGGTTATTTGCTTTTGAACTCTTTGTTCTTTATTTATTTAATATACTTTTCTTTTTTTACATTATTTCCATGCCCTTTCTTTTCAACATTTATCCCATCCCCCACTGCTCTCTCTCCCTCTTGCTCTGTGTTTTACTCTCCTTAGCTCTCTTTGACGTCAATTAATGTTCCCTTGTGAGCCCAGATGCTCCATGTACCTCCTGTTCACACATGGCATACATGCTCTCATGCGGAAGATGGACAGAGAAAAAAAAGAGTAACAGAAAAATTTGGAATGTTTTAGATCTTCCCATACTCCCTACGAGGATTGTTTTGGACAATAGTGGAGAGTTGTCCGATCTGGTTTGGCTCAAATTTTGCAAAGCACGTTTTTATAACAGGTTTAGGAAATGCACAACCCAGGATAAACCTTAAGCTCTGTAGTAGTCCTCAGCGGCAGCCTCAATCTCTTACTGTTGTGTAATGTTTGTGAGCCCCTGTAATTTACTGTATGCTGTTTTCAGGGACATAAATTACAATCATTGTAACTAGAAAAGGAAAGTTTGTTTGTTTGTTTGCTTGACAACATTGGTTACGAAAATTTCAAATTGTCCCTTTTTTCAAAATCAAAAATCAAGGTTACAGTGAGGCAATTACAATGGAAGTGAATAGTGCCAATTTTTTAAAGACAGAAATGTGAAGTTCATAATTTTATAAAAAAAAACTTAAAAGATTTTTCTGTTAAAACTTGTGCGTTATTTGAGCTGTAAAGTTTAAATGAAGATCGTCATTCTGTGACGTTTGCAGAAGGAGGCAGACGAGGAGTGAGGATCTACATGCGGGTTTTATTAATCAACAGTGGAAACAAGACAAACAGGAACAAATGAAACATCCACGGTGGGAAAACTGAAATCAAAACATGAAAACATCAGGGGTACATGGACAGGATGAACACGGCAAGACAGGCACGAAATCTACTTCACAACATGAGCAAACAACGATCAACAGAGACCAAATAAACACATGGGCTTAAGTACACAAACACAATAATGACTAAACGAGACACAGGTGAGAACAATGATGAGTGCAGGCAGTGAGGGAGGCCGGGAATTGTGGGAATTGTAGTGCATGACAAATTAACAAGTGAAACACGGGGCAGACAACAGGGGATCGTGACACATACATGCAGTTGTTTTTGGGTTTACATTTGTATTATGTCATCATAGCAACAAAGTTGTAAAATTGAATATATCCTTACACAGCAAAGGTTAGTGAGTGATTTTATCACACTAAAATCATGTTAACATGCATATTGTTTAAGTTTTGTAGCTATACTTTTGAAATCGTGAGTATTTTAATGTTTACGGACTGGCCCCAATCACTTCCATTGTAAGTGCCTCACTGTAACCCAGATATTTGCTTTATTTAAAGATAAGTAGGGATACGTAAAAATGTATTTTGAGGTAATCAAAATAATGCCACAAATGCTATCGATTGAACTTGACTTGTATTGAACCCGGAATATTCCTTTATGAAAAGATACAGCAACCTGAGTCAGAACCTTCTGAAGGTCTGTACCGAGTTTGTTAGACATAGTTTAAAAGCTCTAAGAAGAGTTTCATTTTAAATTTGTGGTCATGGGTTAGGTATCTTGGATAAATCTTAACCCAAGTTTTGTACAATAACTTGAAATCTCTGCAATTGTGCTCCCATGTTTTGTGATGTAATTAGTACTCTGTTGCAGTTGTCACTTGCCACCTTCTTGTTTAAGGGGATTTTGTATTACGGCTTAAATTGTCAGTCTTTGAAAAGTTGCCATCTTTCACATGACATGTTCTTAACATTAATTCATATCACAGAATCTTCAATCTTTCTTGGCACCTGTGAACAACTAACAGAGCTGTGGACAAGACAACACCTGAAAAGGGTCTGATTCTCAGCAGATTGAATGAATTATGTTTACAGCATTACAGTATATTGTCACTGACTTGGTAATATGGATAATAGGGCTGGGCGATACATCGAATATCCATGATATAATGGACATCATTTTGCTGACGATATAACGTTCCACAATATCGTAAATATTGCAATGATTTTAATGAGCCTTTTATTTGGCCATTAATTGAAAAATGTTTTAGTAAAAATATATGAAGGTAAATAAGATTTTTATTGAGCTTCCATATATGTAGTATAAACATCCAAATTAATGAAAATTATAAAATTTTACTCTCCCTTGTGTTAATTTAGTGAAAAACTGTGAAGCATGCATTCATCATTTTTAAATAGATTTTATTTAATGCCTTTGAAATATTAATTCTATGTGGCTACAGTGGCTGCAAAAACACAATAATCGAGATATAATGTACTGTGTATAGAATATCGTCAATTTGCTGAAAAATATAGAGATATCGTTTCTGAAGCATATCACCAAGCCCTAATGGCTAATTAATACATTAATAATTTTTTCACCTGTGTGCACATATTCCTATTCAACCTGTCATCTTAATAATTTAACAAGTTGCCTTTATGGTAATATTAATAAACCTGAAACAAATATTTGAGAACTATTGATGTACTGTATAGAACTGACTGCCACCTCTCATTCTCACAGTGTAGCACTGGATTAAAACTACCTCCAAAATAAAGCGCGAATGAGCATGTCTCCATTTTATAGGTAACCTGACTTGCTTATTAGATTTTTGCATGGCTTTTTAAAGTAGATATACTTATGTTGTTCTTGTTGTTTTAGACTCTCTCTCTCTCTCTCTCTCTCTCTCTCTCTCACTCGCTCCTGATCACCTTGTTTATCACCCACAATGGCCCACTCCTTACCTAGTCTCTATTTGGAGCAGAGCATTCATTATTTTAGCTAGTTTTACACCACACTGGGCCACCAGTCTGACAGCACGCTGGTCCCAGATGGATGACTTGAGATGGATCAGTGCTGTAATGGTAATTCTATACTGTGCAGACAAATAGAGCGTTTGGAGTATGTGTGAAATGCCAGAGGGCTAACAATGTTCAGGTTACAGATTTGTGACCATAGAAGCCCTTGTGGATGTTATTAGGTGTCACTGTAACAAAGTTTTCAATTAAGTAAATTAAGGTTGGGTGGTATGACTAAAATCTCATATTACAGTTTGAGTAATTTTATATCACGGTAATTTATTTTTGCTGGTAATTTATCTCATTTGATTATGTACTCTTTCTATTTTGAACTTAAAGGACACAAAGCATAACATTATTTATTACACAGCTCTCTGGAATACTTGATTCTGATTGGTCAATGGCATCATGTAGCGGTCTGATATTTCTGAGTAACAACCACACATCCACATATCAGACCACTCATCCAGGTGTTGCAGGCATCTTTACTACTTCTTGAATCACTGTGTGATCTCTACAAGTAAAATAATAAAAAACAAATCAACTTAAATCAATATTTCATGTGCATTTATTTATTTATTTGGCATGCAGTCTGGTATTAAGATGCATAATGAGAAATCAGATGGTCATTAATTACAAACTAAATACCAACAGAACTCCAACACAAACCAGAGGTGGATTTTGGATGTTTACCGATTTCTTTCTTGTCATATAATTACATAATTTCAATGCAAAACAATATGTTATGTCCATATGTTTATTTATTTGATTAGTAGCCGTGTTACAGCGGGATAATGTGCAGTCAGTCATTTTTTTATAGCAAAATAAACACCTTCAGGGTGATACAAGACCCTTCCACTTCACCTCAGGGTCCATATCACCCTGTCTGGGTTTATTTTGCAAAAACTACAAGCTGACTTTGCATTATCCCTTACGTAACCAGGCTGTATGTAACTTGAGTTAAAAACAAGAAACAGATAAACAGTTAAAACAGATAGTTCAGGCTCTAAATTCTGATATGGTGCAACTCTTTTAAAGCCATTGTTAAATGGCCAATATTTGTAATAGGATTTCCACATCAATTAAATTCTATTAGGAAGATCCCCAAACCATTTTTTGAGACAGAGTATGAGTTATACTTACTTTTCGGTACTCACCGATACGATACAATTTTTAAAATAATTTTTTTTTTATGTTGCTGTTTTAAATACAATACTCTGAGACTGATGATTTGAAGACATTGTGTTTATTAAGTTTCAGCAACAGTTACTCAAAAGACATAAACATTTTTTTATTTTTAGCTATCAAAAATGATCAAAAATCACAAACTAATTTCACAGAATTAAAATTATATACAAATAATCACAAAAATAATCACTATTAACATAACCAAGCTAACTTCATCGGTTTCAGCAACTAAAAAGACATTATCAAATAATTCATCAGTCATTTTTATATTCATTCATTATTATAAACATTTCTGCATGTTAACATGTAAAATCAGTTTTATTTAATTGTTTTTATTATTTATTTATTTTATTTTTCAAAAAGTTTTTTTACAAATTCTGTTTTATGTTTTATTTTTCTGAATTTTCTTATTCAACAGTTTAATTTTTATCATCAAAGGGGTATCTAAATAAATTAATTCATTAAGATTTAATCTTAATGACAATAGAACAACTAATTTTCAACATAACATTGCATTATCTTGACATATTACATAGATCCTTACAGCATAATCCAAACACAGCAATTGTTTTTGTCAAATAAAGTGCCGTACAACTATCAAATATTGCTATTTTCATTTGTGCGCTATATCCCTAAACGATGTTGCTTTGTATTTTTTGCTTTCTTCTTCATTGCTCTTACATGTAAATAGCACAAAGCTGTCCTGTCCAATAATAACCTGTATATCTACTGATATATAACATTATAGTAAAATCTCTACTGGTCAATACATTTTTACCTTCACACAGTACACAGTGACATACTGCACAGCCCTAAAGTCAATCATCAGAAGTTTACAAAATGGTAAATTAACAGCTAAACTAGCTGTTAATTCAACAGCCCTTTTTTGTCAGTGTTCTGGCTAGGAATATGTTGCAATGGTCATTGTGATATCCACTGCCATGGACTGAATATTTTCTGTCAGCTGAAAAAAATATAATGACTCTGTAGTTTTGCTTTCACGTGAGATGATGAACGGGACCAGTGATGCTGTTGTCTAGAGCACCACCCCCACCTTAAACACCAAACCAGCCTCCCTCTACATGCCTTTGACAGCTAATCATTCACAATTCTGTTTGAACATATCTCTATACATTAAAGCATAGTCTCATTGCTAGATATACTGTACACAGCACAGGCTGTCGTTACAGCACAATTTCTGAGATGTGTTCACAGTGAATAAAAATCATCCAGTCATTTGATCAAGTGTGAAGAGCACACAATGGCTCATCTTTTAGAACATCACAGTTGGCAATTATCTCCTCATTCACGCACTGATTACAAAAATTATATTCTACACAGTCTAAATGTATAGCAGGAGAGACCATATGCTCAGAAATGGCCCTAATGGGGGTATGCAAACAACATTCTGAGATTTACCATTCTTTTAATTTCATCCCAGTCTAAAATCACATTCAAACTGAGTTCATGTATATTTCACTGGCAAACAATATTTTATTGTGCCTTCTAGTGTAGAAACACCAAAATGATTGTGTTATATTAAATAACTCTTTCTTATTATAGTTCTTGTGCAGTTAAAAAAATGCATCTACTCATGTATATGCAAAAATACATGATGTAAGTATCTTTTTTCACCAGCCCACCACACTGCTGAGTGCTAACACTAGCTAAGTGATAGCTAGTAAAGTGTATACCTCACTGTTTTACCAGAGTCAATCATCCACAATATTTCCCATATTCACTTGTAACTTTCACTCGCATTTGCTCGGACCCTTGATCTCTACTTTTTCATTGCTGCATGCTTTTTTTTTAACTGAAAGAGCTCAATTTTGCTGACAGTGTCAAATGTGACATAAAAAAGCACCTTAAGCTGACCACGCAATTGCGCAGATACATCCTCGCAATCCTCAAATTTGTCAGGCAATGCCGTTCCTGCAATGATGCACAATTCCTGACACAGTATGGGCAGATATTCGTATTCTTAATATTATTATTATTTTTCAGGAGAGTATACTCACTCTCCCTATCGCTTCTTGATACCAGGTAAATAATCAACACTATTACTTAGAGGTCTTCTGTTTATCTAAGGACCAGTCAAGTAAACAATAAAGGCCCTACCGTTGGCCTATGTATTACTTATGCGATCCTGGCCATTAGAATGGTGATGTGACATTGTTAGTGACTAGGGTAGGCTATTTACAAACAATTTACTGAGAGATCTTACGTAAAAGGTGCTTGTAACAGATGTTCGTTTTTAGATCAAAAGCAGAAAGTGGGACACGGTGATTAAAACTCAGAAATGTCACTTTTTATTAACAGAAGATAAACACGTTAGCTTAAAGCACAATGGTAAAGCTTCAATTTAAACACTCAAGCTTTGAAACACGGCAGCAGCCAATACACAAACAGCTTCTCAGCTGGGCTTTCTCTCCCCGTTTGGTGGACTGGTCCATTTTCATCTCCCCTGACTCTCACTGTGAACATGGAAACGGTACTTCATCACAATTCATTTCTGGAAGATGTCCTTATGTCACATATTCCCTGTTGTCTTTTGTTTTTGTGCTTTTATGTTGAAGTTCTTGTTTAGTTCCTGTCTCCTGTTTGGTTTTTGTAGTTTCATTTTATGATTGGTTTTCCCCTGATTGTCTCTCATTCCCTGATTGTTTCCCCAGGTGTTCCTTGTTTTCCCTTGTGTATTTAAGCCCTTGTTTTCCCCAGTTAATTTGTTAGTTCTTGCATGTTTGGTTATGCTCTTTGCTGGGTTCCCTGTGTTTTGATTTATTCTTTGACGAGGCAGACGAGAAATGAGGATCTATACGCAGCTTTATTAAAGAAAACACGAAAGCACAGAATAAATCAAAACATGCAAGAACTAACAAATTAACTGGGGAAAACAAGGGCATAAATACACAAGGGAAAACAAGGAACACCTGGGGAAACATTATATTACTTATAGTTGTCTCTGCATAATAAGTTGGGATAGAATAATGCATTTTAACACTGAAAATGTTACATACTTCAGCTTTAAGATTTGGCAAAAGAATAACAAAATATATCTCAATAACCTTAACTAACAATTGATCAACTTTACTTGGAAAATAAAAACATAATGATAATTTTAGCATATCAGTAATGTTGTTTAAAAATTGAACGAAAATTAAGAGGAACTTTTAGATCTGCTTAAGCCCTTATAAAATGTAGAATATTTTACATAAGAATACATGTACAAATGTCTATTCTTCCACTTTCTCTGTTATCCTCCCATTCAATGAGAGAAAATTGTGCATTTGTACACAGGAGCCAGATGTTTGTGCAGATGACCATTGGTAAACGGATAACAAATTATTTGATGATATTCGGGATTGTGAATGTTGACACACATTTAAAGAGCAAAAACACAGTCAAGATATATGCGTGTATGCAGGTTCAGTGATGCTTCACGGTATCACTATTTACAAGTCTTCAGACCCCGAACAAATGTGACATGCCCTTATAACATGGAGAATAAAAGCAAAGCTTTCTGTGCATTTTATTTCAAGGATAACTTTTAATCATTGACTTTTATTTTGTTGAATATGATGCATATGAACTGACACTACTTAACTGCTGTGATCGTGTATTTTTACTTCTATACTTTTGACCGCACTCCACACTGCAGCTAAGCAGTTTGCATTAATATATTTGATTGAATAAGACGTGATCAAATATGCTCTAGGTTCTTGTTCTTGGAAAGCAGTGTCACTGAACGATGGCCAGAAAAACTTCTGACGACAGCTGATTGCTGTTGTACACACTGCTGAGTGTTGTTAAACTCACAGCTGAATGTCGGTGCAAGCACCGCTGATTGTTGTTAAATTCACAGCTGAGTTTTGCTCAGACATTGTTCTGATTAGATGATTAGACTGGGAGACGATTTTATGAAAATTAGATGGAGGGCTGCCATAGATCATACATTAAAAAAGAAAATGGGCTAAATTTTGAATTCATATTTATTTTCATGTTAACCAAAGATCAGTTGGTCAATATATGAACAGAGAGAAAAATTCTTAATACTTACTCAGTAATTAAGTAAAAGATCAGATCTCCCAGTAGAGTTTCCCTAATTAATGCACTGGCTTTTTTAAGGCTAAAAGTCTATTCTGGGATACACAAGATAATTTAGTTAGAACAGAGGCTTCTGTAGTGTATGACGAGGTGAAAAATAAATGCAGAGATAGAGAAAAAACCAGCAAGGGGTTTTCTATCTGCAGGCTCCCGGACCCCTCTACATGCCTCTCCTGCAGTGGCCCTCACGTGTAGGGCAGGTCATTAATTCATGGGGGAGGGGGCACCCTACATACATTTTCTGTATCTATATACTGTATATATAGCATGCTCTAAATGTCCTCATTAGATGTGTGATTTATGATGCCCATACACTCCACCTTCTTTACCTTTGTGCTGCGGTTATATCAGGCCCTGCATTACATCTGTTTTACAGTTTGCTGTAGCCAAAATTATTCTTACAGAGTAAATCAAATGCAACGCACAGCCAGGCAGAAAGGAGCGAGACTACCGAACACCTCCTATAGAGGCTCTGCCCAGTCAGCGAGTGGACGGATTGTACACAGATGTTTGGAATATTTCAGTTGTACGTAGATGAAAACCAGCCACACATTGTATGTAATAGAAAGGACAAGCATGTTATGCGGGAACTCTGTGAACTGGGGTGACATGCCAGAAAAGTTATACACATTGAAAATAATATGTTATCCAGTTCACTTTTCAGACATTAGTATGCTGATGTTTTTCAAAGTTGGAGAGATTAACCATGAGGGTGTAACATTGAGTCTGATGGACAGCATGAGGCAGCTCTCATTTGGTGCTACGAGTTGTTTTGTGTGTGAGAGGGTCTAATCTGTTTGAAACAAAATTGAGCCTGCTGAGAGACTAAGTTGCTGCCAGGTTTTTTCTCTTTATCTGTATTTTTTGCATATGTTATGAATTAGAGAACCAACTGAGTTTTTGACCAGTCCAAATTGTTAGATGACATTGGGTCTCATTCACTAATAACTGTGTTTCTCTTATTACACCGAAAAGTGATTATCTGCTCATTTAAATTTACGGTTCTGTTTTTTACTTGATCTAACACTTAAAAATGTGTTTGTTGGTGTAACCTGTTGATTCCATTATATAAATATTATTTAGGTGTTGCAACATGAATCACATTTTTTAGGTGTCCAAGCAAAACATCTTTAACAGTGTACCCAGTTGGCGAGTTACAATATGAATATAAAAAATATTTATAAATCATGATTTCTGCATGATTGTTCACATACACGTTGTACGCAGAATGTGCATATGCAGTTAGTCAATGAGACCAGATCAAAAATAGTCATAATGTGTTTGAACTATAGTAGTCTGCATTGCTATGGGCATTTTCTATGTCTGTGTTTATGAATTGGGGTGAATGTCTCAGGCAACAGAAGATTGAAAAATAAGATATGCATATCATAAAACTGTGGTTCCCCCGTCTGTTGCTCACTTTGACGTTGTGTCGAAGAAGCGACACTAGGGGTCTCTCTTGAGTGCAGAATATACCTCTGATCTATGAAAAAAGGTCAATGAGAAGTTGGCGGACAGAAGTTGCATGTCCCGCCCCGGACATACGGGTATAAAGGCGGGGAAATGGTTTCATTCAGAAATTTGCCCAGCAGTTTTCTGCGGTGAAGAAGCAGACGGAGGCCATTTCACATATACTGCCCTGCCACCACGGGCCAAGCCCTGTCTTCTCGCCGAGGGCATCCTCCTGCGGCTAAGAAATGTGCTGCTCCGCCTCAACCTGGGCCCAGCTCTCGGCCCCTGAGCACCCCACAGGAAGCGATATCCCCCCTTCTCACGGACCACCTCGAGGACCCAAAAGGCTCCCATGCGCTCCTGAGATGATCGACCAAGAGACCGAGACGTTCGCTCCGGAGCTGGTAAGAAGACCACTCCGTCCCCTGGTGGAGGGCCGGAAGGAGAATCCTTGTTTGAGTTTATTTCATTTGCTGCACCCCTCAGAAAGCGGGGCTGCGGTACCCACATTCTCAATAAAAGAGCTATATCCTTTGTCTCTGGGTCACCTGGCCCGCAAATGTCATTCTCACGGACACTCTGCCGCTTGACTCTGTTATCCGTCCCATTCAATGCGGAACCCCTGCATCTGTACACAGGAGCCAGATGTCTGTGCAGATGACCATTGGTAGAGGATGACCGATCACTTGATGACACTCGCTCCTGCATGTTGACACATTTAACCAGCAACACACTGCCAGGATGTGTGTGGATGCAAGGTTCAGTGCTTCAAGTCTTTTCTCAGCACCAGAGCCTCGGGACGCACTTTCGCCTCCCGACGCCATACTACCTGCTCCGCCCGCCGGGTACGTCTAAAATAATCGTCCCTTTAGTGCCCCTAGCACAGAGTTTGGATGCGTGGCTTTCACTTCCCAACCTGTCTCGCTGGCTGGCCAGGACATCCGGTTATGCAATTCAGTTTGCCAGGCCCCCGCCCCCCTTCGCGGGCGTCCACTTTTCCGCAGAACATGCCAAGTCCATGCGTGCCGAAAACACGACCCTTTTGCTCAAAGATGCGATAGAGCCTGTCCCTCCAACCAAGATGAAGGTCTCTACAGCCCTTACTTCATCGTACCCAAGAAAGGCGGCGGCTTACAACCGATCTTAGACTTGCGAGTTTTCAACCTGGCCTTACACAAACTCCCGTTCAAAATGCTCACGCAGAGACATAATTTAACTTGCGTCCGGCATCTAGATTGGGTCGTAGCTGTAGACCTGAAGGACGCGTAGTTCCACGTCTCAATACTGCCTCGACATCGACCCTGAGCACCTGGTCCCTGTGGGCACATAGTAACTCTCGGGAGTGAGCCAGGATGAGCCAGGATGAGCCAGTCGTCAAGGTAGTTGAGTATGCGAATGCCGCCTTTTCGAAGGTCGCAGAGGCAGCCATTGCCCCGCTCCGAGAAGCCGGCATTCGCATACTCAACTACCTTGACGACTGGCTCATCCTGGCTCACTCCCGAGAGTTACTATGTGCCCACAGGGACCAGGTGCTCAGGCACCTCAGCCATTTAGGGCTTCGGGTCAGCTGGGAAAAGAGCAAGCTCACCCCGGTTACGAGCATCTCTTTTCTCGGCATGGAGTTAGACTCAATGTCAGCACGCCTCACCAACGAGCATGTGCAGTCACTGCTGAAATGCCTCGCCACCTTCAGGCCAGGCACAACTGTCCCTTTAAAACTTTTCCAGAAACTCATGGGGCATATGGCATCCTCCGCGGCGGTCACAATGCTTGGGTTGATATATATGAGACCACTTCAGCACTGGCTACAGACTCAAGTCCCGAGACAAGCATGGCGCCATGGCACGCACCGTGTTATGGTCACCCCCTCCTGCCGCCAAACATTCAAACCCTGGACAGACCTCTGCTTTCTGCGAGCAGGAGTCCCCTTGCAGCAGGTGTCCCGACGCATCCTGGTCACGACCGACACCTCCAGATTGGCTTGGGGTGCCATGTGCAACGGGCACGCATCTGCGGGCTGTTGGAAAGGGGCCCCGCTGCGCTAGCACATCAACTGACTGGAGTTGCTGACTGTTTTCTTTGCCCTGCGGAGGTTTCTCCCGCTAGTTCAGGGCAAACACGTCTTGATCAAATCAGACAGCAACACCATGGTGGCGTACATAAATCACCATGGCAGCGTGCACTCCCGCCACATGTCACAACTCGCTCGTCGTCTCCTCCTTTGTCGCTGCGTGCCACTCACATCCCCGGCAACCTCAATGTGGTAGCGGACATGCTATCACGCCAATGCTTGACCAGTGGAGAGTGGAGGCTTCACCCCCAGTTGGTTCAGCTGATTTGGGAACGGTTCGTCAAGGCACAGGTAGACCTGTTCGCCTCCCGAGAAACCGCCTACTGCCGGCTCTGGTATACCCAAACAGAAGCTCCCCTCGGGGCAGACACGCTGGCACACAGCTGGCTCACGGGGCTGCACAGGTACGCATTTCCCCCCAGTGAGCCTTCATGCACAGGTACTATGCAAGGATAGGGAGGATGAGGAACAAGTCACCCTCCCTACTGGCCTACTGGGGCTTGGTTCTCGGACCTCTTACTTCTCACGACACCCCCTCCCTGGCAAATTCCCCTGAGGAAAGACCTTCTTTCTCAGGGATGGGGCACGCTCTGGCATCCACATCCAGACATTTGGAATCTGCACATCTGGCCCCTGGATGGGACATGGAAGATCTAGCTGATCTACCACCTGCTGTCGTAGACACGATCAAGAGCCAGAGCCCCTTCTACCAGGCAACTTTATGCCCTGAAGTGGCGTTTGTTGGCAAATTGGTGTTCTTCCCTGGCTGAAGACCCTTCTTTAAGGAGTCAGGTTGGTGCTCTCCTTCCTGCAGGAGAGGTTGGAGGGGAGGCTGTCCCCATCCACCTTGAAGGTGTATATAGCTGCTATATACCCACCACGACGCAGTAGACTGCAAGTCTTTGGGTAAGCACGACTTGATTTTCCTCCCTCTAAAGACGGCCCTGCTGATCGCACTCGCCTGCATCAAGAGGGTCGGGGACCTGCAGGCATTCTCTATCAGCGACACTTGCCTGGAGTTCGGTTCGGCAGACACACATGTGATCCTAAGACCATGACCGGGCTACGTGTCCAAGGTTCCTACCACGCCCTTCAGAGATCAGGTAGTGAACCTGCAAGCGCTGCCCCGGGAGGAGGCAGACCCAGCCCCTTCATTGCTGTGTCCGGTACGTGCTTTGCATATCTACTTGGACCGCACACTGAGCTTTAGATGCTCTGAACAGCTCTTTGTCTGATTCGGTGGACAGCGGAAAAGGAACGCTGTCTCCAAACAGAGGCTCTCCCATTGGGTGGTGGACGCCATTTCATTGGCCTATCGCACCCAAGCCTTGCCCCCCTCCCCCCCCTTGCGGGTCCGAGCACACTCGACAAGGAGTGTTGCGTCCTCGTGGGCACTGGACAGAGGCATCTCCCTGGCAGACACATGCAGAGCAGCGGGTTGGGCAACACCTACTACCTTTGCGAGATTCTACAATCTCAGGGTAGAGTCAGTCTCATCCCATATTTTCTCAGGTCCGAGCCGGTAGAACTCGGTAACACGATATATATATTTATATATATGTTATATATAACATATAACATATATATATATGTTATGATATATATATGTTAATTTACATATCCAGATGTAATGGACCTTATTCAGAATAATGCCATGTTTAATTTATGATGGGAATGAAAACGAGGTTGTGAGGGATAAACATACAGTCTCTTTTATTGATTGTACTATTTAAGTTGGTGCTGATTGTTCAAATGACAAAAAAAGAGTTTTGAAAATTATACTGCCATTGAGGACAATTCAAGTCTATCCCCTATAGCCTAAATTTCAGTCCCCTCAAAATGTATATATGGTGCTACTCTGAGTAAGGTCTATAGTCTCTCAAAATATTTGCCATTATAATAGTTGACATGTGATTTGGCATTGGTGACTTGTCAATGCAGGCTGCAGAGATAGTAATAATAATTTGAGGATTGATGTGGCACATTTCAGATTGCTAAACCTCTCAGCTCTCAGAATGTGCACTGGGGTTCCATACAAATTGCTGACAGGAGAGCTAACACATTCAGATAGCCTTTCACCTGTGCTAAGAGGGGGAAAAGAACTGATTAGATTTTTAATTGTCTGATTTAGATCAAAGGCAAGCTGACTATAATGCAGTGTAGTGCAAATTGCCAGCATGGATATGAGAAGGTTGCTTATTACTTTTCAAACAGGATTATCTTTCATTCAAATATGCATTTATTCTGCATATAAAAAGACAAATATGCTTAAGGTATTAAAATACACAATGAAAGAATAATGAGTTCTAAGCTTTTAATCATTTGATTGCTTTGAATTTATATAAGCCCTTGTTTGATATTCTGTCTGATTACATAAATCTGCTGTTGAAACTTTTTTGAAGGCAAGATGTTCAGAATGAAGATGAAGATCCCATGAAGATCACTTTGAAAGAGCTCCAAAGTTAAGTTGTTGAGAATGAAGTAAAGGTCCATCAGTCAACCATAAGGGCTGCATAATATTAATATAAAAACTTAATAATGTATTGGAGGGTGGCCAAACTAATCCATTACTTGAAAAATAGCTACAGTATGCTAGAGTGTGGCTTAAGTTGGCTAAAATGCAGAATAGTTATTCTACTATGAAGTAGGAAAAGATTTTGTTGTCAGATGCTACCAGGAGCTTATTTGGACAAAAATGCAAAGCAATATGTTAAATGTCAAAATGTCTTCTGACTAACTTGAACAAGCTTATGTAAATTTGGAAGATAAAAAATATTGCATAAAAAATGTATAATTTAAATATCTTGAAACTACTGAACTACAGTAACACCTCAAGATTCAAGGGTGGGGTGATGCTACATCGAGTGATGCTCTAGAAAATGTCTTTCCCACTGGGTTACCCTGAGCCTCAAAGCTCCCTGACTGCATCTTCAGTCTTTTGAAGATTGATTGGTGGAGATGGGGCTCTTGTCCAGTTCTTCTGGTTGACAGCAGACACTCACAGCAGGAGTTGCACTGCCAGCAGTCACTAATGAGACTATTAATGGCCTGTCACATCCATAAATGACCCATTACTGATACCCAATCACTGACTGTAAATATAACCAGCATACGTAGACTCTCCTCTGACAGTTTGTTTAATCATTCACCTGATTGCATGATCATTAACTATGTATTACGATTTTTGGACAAGCATGTTCCCAGTAGTCCATTCGTGCTCTGCTCAACATCATCATGCCAAAATTGAAGACGCTTTCAAAAATACTTAGTCTGACCAGGGTTATTAAAAAAAAATATTTTTAATTTAGCTTTTATTGCTGTTATTTGCTGTTAGTTTCATACATTTTAATTTAGAATTTTTTTTTCCCACTGTTTTCAAGTTTTAGTTTTCAGTATTTTGTTTTTATTCAAGTAGTATTCCAGTGTTTTAGGCCTGCCAAAGGTAATGCACTAACTGATCCCATTAAAATATACTTAATGCCTTTACATTTCTAAGGACCATCTAGTTTTCTCATCTAGTGGCATTTTTATGTTTAATGAAGACAGGCTGTACATTTTCTTCAAATATATAGTAGTTATACTATATTGTTTAAAATTAATTAATTGTCATTTATTTTTTAGTGTTTCTTCTACTATTTTTTCTACTTCTCCAACCTCACTTTTCTATTTGGACATTTATTTGGACATTCTAACTTTGTTTGACTAGTCTGTCCCATATTCAAGTAGCTAATGAAGATAAACTAGGTAATTAAAGTTCTGGCAGAGTAGAAGCATGCAGTGTTATATTTATCCATGTCTTGACAGTATGGTGTCAGATGTGTAAGGGCACACTGAATCTATAGGACAGTATTCCGAGGTACTGTAGTTCCTCTTCACAACAGCTGCTATCTGGGACAGTGTTCTGTAGGACAGGTCTTTGGGTGATGTGCTGCAGATGTGGCCACATGGAGTAATCTATTTCTCTTTGACAGTGTATGAAGTATATAGCACAAGTAAAAACAACTGCAAGCACTTTCCACAGAAATAGCGCTGTTGGCCACATGCTTTCAACTGTGATGTGAAGCATGTAGTCTTTTCGTAGACATTACAAAGATAGTGAAGACAAATCTTGTTATATAATTACCTTGTATGTTCCTCCAAATAAATAGTCTTTCACACATGGCAAATTACTAATTGATGACTCTTGGGAATGGTGACCAGTACACTCTTTGGCTCTCTGGGGAAAAATCTTGAGAGTTTATTATTCATTACCTAGAAGTGACTACAATAATACTGAGAAGTAAATAAGACCCTCTTCCATTAACGACTGATTCTTTCCATTACAGTATCATATTTGAGTAAATCTTTAATGAGTAGTAGAGTTGTGTAATTACAGTCTGCTCCTCATACCCACACTCTCAAATGAGACTACAATATACACAAAATATATTGTTTAAAGGTGAAGTGTGTCATTTCTGGGCCACCGGCATCACAAAATGGAATTTAAAAAATAATAACTTTTTTCAAACTGGTTTTCCTAAATACTCCCCTGTCTGCCAGTGGTTTAACAAACTCACATTTGTGTAGGATTGATCGGAATGCTTAGACAAACAGAGCAAAATTTTGATAGCACCACAAAGCCACAAGGTGCGTCCCAAACGGCACACTTCTGCACTACAATACTAAGTAGGATAGTATTGTAAGTAGGATGTATGTTAGAAGAGTAGTATGTTAACACTGCAAATGCAACAAAAAGAAGTGCACTATGAGTACCCAGATGATGCACTTCTTCAACCATCAAAATGGAGTGTGGAATGTGCGGAACACTTCATGCACTCAGCACTCGCAGCTTGCTATACCTAACAGAAAGGGGTGGAGTTATCTGGCTGTGTTGCTGGTCTGACAAACAATTGTATATATGCTTTACATTCACCCGTTGTGTGAATATGTATATTGTTGGAGTGTGAACTAACATGCTAAAGCTAGCAGCAACACATCTCATGGGTTTAAACGTCACTTTTTTCAACTGTTAAAAATGAATGCTTTCCATTTGTTGTTTATTTTAGTTGAAGTCACTCAAGACAATTTTGAATGCATCTACAAGCAGCATTCCCAAAAACAGCACTGCAGTACAAAGAGTAAAGCAAAGTTGTAAAGCAAACTCATGTTTGCTCTCTGTGAATGGCTTGAACATCAGAATGGGCACCTATGGCTCTTTCGCTATAGAGAGAGGTATTTTGTCATAATACTTCCTTGTCTTTATATTTCTATTTTCTATGCTATTTTATTGTTAAGCATGTGTAAAGTATTTAAGGCATTTTTATCTCTAGGGTCCTGACATTTGCCATCATGACAACACTTGAGACTTTTTGCTGTGATGTAGACAATCTGGTTTTGTAGATATAACAAAGAGGATGATAAAGAACCTTGTTAAATAATGAAATGCTTTTGGGGGGGTTTTATTTGACTAATTTGTTGGCATTTCTGCTCTCTTGTACATTTTCAACAAAAGGATTGCCTGTCTCTTTGATAAAGGCAGTAATGGGGCCTTTCGCAGAGGTGCTGTGAGTTCCCTTAGGACTACAGTCCACTTGACATTGCGTTTACTAACGCATGTGGGGAGTGTCTTCATACACAACCTATTTGAAACCTCTCTACAATAATGCCAATATTCTAATATTGGCTATGGTGTTCGAGCCCATCCTGTTTTGGCGCTAAATTGACCACTCATTTCGGCACGAACTGACCGCTATAAAACAGGTGCACACACACCATTTCCTCAGAATTTCTTCCTTCAAGACAGCGATTACCTCTTGTCTCTAAGCCCTCTACCTTCTCCGTCGATTCACACCAGTCAGCGGATGGAATCTTCACGGCAGCAAGAAGACACTCCGCTCCCCTGCAGTGCTCCGGCAAACATCACTCCGCCTCGCCGCTTGACGCTTCGTGGACCCCTCCGCATCCTGATTCTCCGCAGCGCGTCCGCAGAGATGAGTGACAGAGAGAAGACATCTCTATTGGCTGCCCCAGTGTCTCCAGTCAACCTCTTTGCTGGCACAGTATGTAAGTTTGCTGAGTGCTACGTCATGACTCAGCAGCAGTCACAAGCCATAAGGCACTTTATGCCCAAAATGAGCATAGCGCAGACGGCTCGCTCCCGCTCTGTCTCAAGACAGTGCCGGCTAAAAGACTCATGCCTGCTAACTCAGCGCCTGCCGAGCCACCAGTGAGGCCACGCAACCCGTGGCCCAGACGGAAGCAGCTGCATCAGCGCCCACCTCGCGCCGACGGGAGGAACTCCCCCGCGCAGCGGAAGCGCTCCTGACGGGCGCAATGCTATGAAGCGGAAAACGGAGCCCGTGGTTCCCTCTTGGAAAGAAAGCTCGATTGGAGACACAGAACACTGTTCCCCACCTCCCCACTGCTGTTCGTCGGGAGAGGAATATTGTTGTTCACAATGTTTTAAAACATTTTGTTTCTTTGTCATATGCAGTAAAAAATGCATTAAAGAATACAGCACTCGTTGCAAATGCACGAAATGCTCATACATTCTCAAAAAAGAGCCCTTTGCCTCTTCAAAGCACACACATTATGCACAACCGCTTCCCTGTGGTAAGCGACGCATTATATCATACGGTGAGCAAACCAAATTGCCCTCTGTCCCATTACACGGACGCTTGGCGAATTGTACAACACCACAGGATGTTTTTGAGATTCGCGTTTGAGGGAACAGCGTTTCAATTCAAAGTCCTGCTCTTCGGACTGTCTCTGGCTCCTCGCACATTTACGAAGTGCATCGATGCGGTTCTTGTCCCGCTGAGACTGAACGGCGTACGCATATTGAATTACCTCGACGATTGACTGTTATTCGCACAATTAGAGGCTCTGTTATGCCAACACAGAGACTTACTGCTTCAGCATCTAGAACATCTTGGGCCTCAATGTAAACAGCCAAAATATCTCCTTTTTGGGAGTCCGCCTCGACTCCACGAGCGGGCGCGCGCACCTCACGAGTGAGCACGTTCAGGCCATTCTACAGTGTCTGTCTTAGTTCAAACTGGGGAGAACACTTCCTGTGAAGCTGTTTCAGAAAGCATTGGGATTTATGGTGGCAGCATCGGCCGTAATCCCATTAGGTCTCTTACACATGAGACCACTTCAGTGCTGGCTGAAGTGTTGTGTGCCACAACATGCTTGGCGCCAAGGGCTCATGCGCATCACTATATCCCGCCACTGTATAGCTGCATTGGTACCATGGACTTTTAGGCATTGTCAAGACATTGCTCTGTTTGTTTGAGGATCCAAATCGGCCTGGTCTGTCTAGTTGGCCAGGTGTAGTCAAATAGGGTGACATGCCTCTGATGATAGGTGTTTAAATATGAACTTACCAACATACACAACATTCCATGACTTCTTTGTAGCATTGCAATGAAGGTGCAATGTGAAAATGTACAGTGTTGCATAATTATATTTTTATACAACTGGGACACAATTATCATACAAATCCCCTTGTGTGTACATTTTCCATCCAGTGAGGGGCTGATTCTATGATGGGACTTCTCGCAGAAGTGCCATGGGCTTTCTGGTGCAGCTGGATGCTGAGACCTTCAAAATTATTACTTATAATTGTCTGAAATATTGCTATCAAATAACTCTTATGACTTTCTTCTGTTAATGTATATGTTTAAAGAGAATTAGCATGATATGCATCCAATAAAACTAAAGATGAAGCTCAAATCTAATCTCTGATTACAACAAAAACAATGGGGTATTCATTGACTTATCCATCATTGTCAGGTTCTTCTGGGCACGTGTTCTCATGTGTATCCTTGTGTGCGATTAGCCGTGTTCATTTGAGCATGATGTCGTCACTGTTTTTCACTGGTCTTTGCAGTTACGTCACATCTCCATAGTTACTTCCTGCCCCCCCCCCCTGTGTGTGTAGTCAGTGTGCCTTCTGGCTCACTGCACAGAAAATGCCATTTCTGTGCAGCGTGTCAGACAGAAACACAATATTTCCAATGAAGCTGGCACAATGAGGCATGCTTTGCTCACTCTAATGGAAATGCTGCTTTCCTCTGTAACATGCTTTTGAGGATGGAAGCTAAGCTGCATGGTTAATTAGCCGGCTGCCACTTCAGTGCATTTAAGCCCTGGAGAGCGAGAAATAGAGAATTAAAGATGGTGAGAACATAAAGCGTTGAAGAGATGCAAATATTTTTTTTTTTTTTGTAATTTAGCTTTTTCTCTTTCTTGTAAGGTTGCACAGTTATGGAAAAAATATTATTGTTGAATAATTCCCTTAATATTGTTATCACGATTAATAATTTGTATTAATACAATTTATATTGTAGAAAATAAATTTTATGTGTGTATTTTTGTGTGAATGTAGTTATACTTTTACATCAGTAAATCAAGACATTACCTAAATGGTAAACTTCACAGTGGCCCATTTAGCAGCATGAAAAAATGTATTCAAATATTTTATAAATTATTCACAGAAAGCAAGCAGTATTCCTATTATATCCCATTATAATCAACAAAGCTTAATTAATTAAATTTAAATTGTGCATCGTTGAATTTGATTGCTTAAATCTCCGGTTGTCATTAATGATGAGCCTATAAACTAAGTTAAACACCTCTGATTCACCATAGCATTCATGTGCAAAATGGGATGTCTGTGATTGGTTACAATGTTCAACCACAGCAATGGGAGTACACCGTAAAGGGTTAGATCACCCAGAAATTAAAATTCTCTCATGATTTACTTATGTTTAAGGCATCCCAGATGTGTATGACTTTCCTTCTTCAGCAGAACCAAATTGAAGATTTTTATAAGTAGATTTCAGCTCAGCTTGTCCATGCATGTAAATGGGTGCCATCAGTCTGCTGGCTGTGTGACGGTCCAAAAAGCATATTTAGGCAGCATAAAAGTAATCCACAAAGACTCCAATTAATCCAGAAATAAATCCAGTTAATGTCTTCTGTAGCAAACTGATATGTTGGTATAAGCAGGGCTCCAGGCTAAAGAAAAATGACTTCAGGACCATTGGCTTCTAAATTGAAACATTAAGGCAAACAATAAGCCAAATAAATGGCTGTTTTTAGTCACCAAATCATAGAATTGCTCGATTTAGATTGCTGTTCATAAACAAGATAGAAAGCTGAGAAAAAGAAAATGAGGATGAGGGCGGGGCCGTGCCGGGCCGGGCCATGACTATTTACACCTGGCCCCCAATCATGCTAATCAGCTGAGGAGAGCGATAAGTGCAGTGGGATGCGGTAGCTACATGTGGCTCTCTCTCTCTTGAATTGCCACATCCCGCTTGCTGCACTTATCCCTCTCCTTGGCTGATTAGCCTGATAGGGGGCCGGGCGTACATAGTCACAAAAAAGAGGAGAGGGAAAGGGCATGGCAGAGCGAAAAAACGTATTCACCGGTTCCCAGAAATGCCGTCGCATGATCCTCATTCACTCTTCCATACTCTGGTGGACGACAGCCGCTTCTCCCCAGGCGGACCAGAGCAAGTCCTCCAACCCCTGGCGGATGGAACACCCCTCCACGTTTTGGCGGCCGGTAGGGAGCCCCTCTGCACCTGGCAGCAGTTTCACCATTCCAGGCGGCCGACAGTGATCCCCTTCTCCCCTCTGTACCCCGGCGGACGGATGTGGCTGCTCCTTTTGGCGCATGGCAGTGGCGAGGACTCCACGACAGTGCATCCCTCCTCCTTCCCAGGCTTCGGCACCAATGTAACAAGGTTAAAATGGGAAAGGAGGAAGCGGGAACTGGCTGAACGGTCAAAATAATATTTAATGAAACAAAAAGACACACAACACAAACGCACAAACAGCAGCTGCGTTTGGCTCATTCTCTCTCTCTCTCTCTCTCGAACTGTGGCATCCCACTGTACTTGTCCCTCTCGTCGGATGATTAGCCGGACTGGGAGCCTGGCGTGCATAGTCACGGCCTGGCCCCGCCCTCCTCCTCATCACATTGAAGTTTAATATACAGTATGTATAGGTCAGAAGATACGTTTGGATTCCCCCTATGTCTCATAAATGTTCAGACCCTTTTCATAATTTATAAAAATATAAGAGATAAAATATATTTTTATTTAGTACTGCCCTTCAAAATCTAGATTACAGATATTTACATAAATTATAGTATACATAGTGTATTACCTTCTTGAGCATCAATGAATGAATGTTTGCACCTTGTGTAATAGTTGTGTACAATTCCCTCAATTGTCCTAAGTGTCAAAAGCTGGATCTTATGGGGCTTTTCCACTGCACAGTACAACTCGACTCAACTCGACTCTGCTTGCTATTTTGGGGTTTTCCACTGTGGATAGTACCTGGTATCTGATACTTTTTTTAGTACCACCTCGATCGAGGTTCGAAGCGAGGCGAGCCGACACTAAATGTGACGTCAAAATCCTGCAGATCACTGATTGGCCAGGGAGAATCGTCACTACCAGCGTCACTGGATTTCCGACACACGACATCAACCTGCTAGTTTTAAAGTTAGTTACAGTGATAGAAGTATCATTTGTTCAAGTGACTTTCGAATTGTGAAAAAAGAAAAAAAGAAAGAAGGCTGTGTGCAAAAACACGGCATGGTCAATAAACGAGGTGCAGACAGTGCGCTCGTTAGCGATGAGCAAAACAATAAAGTCTCTCAGGAAGTGTCTCAGCTGTTGGCCGCACACGGCTACCACCGGACCTACCAACAGTGTAGGGAAAAGTAAAAAAAACTTAAAAGTGACTACAGAAACATCAAGGAAATGTGGAAATGGTTCGACCAAATGAACTCTATCTAGACCTGCGAGCAATGGGAGGAGAGTGCCCTGGACTCAGCCATGATGGCGGATGCTACGTTTTGTTAGGTTAACTCTATACTCTGCTTGAAAGCTTCACTTTATTTAGTTGACCAGCTACTGGAAGCTTGCTTCTAAAAGAACCTGGCCAATTTAACTGTTACACTGGTGTAAAATCACCATGCAACAACTGCTTTATGCAGCACGATGAGCTAGTAGCTAACAGCTAGCAGTTGTGTTATTGTTTTAGTCAGTTTGTGTCATGTTTAAGAGGATGTCATGGCAGTAGAGGTGGCGCAACTATGAAGATCAGCCTATAATCCCACCCACGTTGATGCGGCACTAAACTGCAGTGGAAATGCAAGCTCAGAAAAGTAAAGCGAGTAGAGTTGAGGCGAGTCGAACCGTAACGTGCAGTGGAAAAGTGCCATTATATACACTGGGGTCCAAAAGTTTGGAATAATGTACAGATTTTGCTGTTTCGGAAGGAAATTGGTACTTGATTCACCAAAGTGGCATTCAACTGATCACAAAGGACAGCCAGGACATTACTGATGTAAAAAAAAACAGCACCATCACTATTTGAAAAAAAACATTTTTGATCAAATCTATACAGGCCCGATTTCCAGCAGCTATCACTCCAACAACTTATCCTTGAGTGTTCATGCTAAATTGCTAAATTGGTACTAGAAAACCACTTGCTATTATATCAAATCAAATCCTAAATCAAATCCTAAAAATCTTAAATTCTGTTTTGATGAAGAAACTTTGAAGTAGTTTAAGAAGTTCTGAAAATCTTTTTCAAATTGTAATAGAATTTTTTCACGTTATTAATGTCCTGACTATACATTGTGATCAGGTTTATGCCGCTTTGGTGAATAAAAGTACCAATTTCTTTCCATAAGAGCGTAAAGCGATTTTTTCAAAGTTAATAAAGTTTTAATTTTCGATTTATTTTTTACATAAACCTATCTATTTGCTTCAGAAGACATTAATTGATCAACTGTTGATGTGTGGATTACATTTATGCTGCGTAAATTTGCCTTTCGGACCATCATACAGCTAGCAGCCTGATGCCACCCATTTATACGCATTTTATGGGCAAAGTGATCTGAAATCTACTCATAAAAATCGTTACTTCGGTTCAGCTGAAGAAGGAAAGTCATACACATCTGGGATGGCTTAAAGGTAAGTAAATCATGATAGGATTTTCATTTTTAGGTGAACTAACCCTTTAATGGAATTTTGTAATCAATACTTTTTACTATTAGTTAAACATGGCAGCCACAATAGTTAACTCAACTATTTAGTCATTTTATAGTGAAGCTTCTTGTTTCTTATGTCCTGGACCGATCACGGCTTTCTTTAATATGAGGAAGACACTGAGGTGTCACAATCTCGAAAACGGTCACAACCATCTTTTGACCTCTCAAAGGACCATTAATTATTTAACAGATTCCACCAGGTATGCCAGTGCCTAGATCAATGTTTTTCTGTTTTGTTTTTTTGTTTTGTTTTTTTATTTAATTTTTTATGGAGACCAACTCAAGTTTCCTATCAATGCCTCGATTGATTTAAAAAAAAATAAAAGACAGAAAAACGAACATTGTGTTCCAATACTCTCCTTACAAGCAAATCCCGGTTGTGTTTCATCACCATTTACGTTGCATCACAATGTTACAATGCATCACATCATAAGGCACCATGCAGCCCTGAAGCCCATTGTGAGTGCTGTTTTTTTAATTAATTTAGAGGGTTTATTTATAGTGACTGGCGCGGTAGGTGGTGGCCAGTGCGCTGAATAGAGCAGAGCAGGAAGATGCTTGAGCAGAGTAGAGTAAGGGCACAGGCGCTTGAGGACAGAGCGACCCAGATGACAGTACTGCCAGAATAATCACCCCCTCCCTGCCTAGACAAGCCCAGACTGAGGCACTGCCACAGGAGAGCTCGCCATGTGATGTCACTTTTATTACGCCTTGTCCTTACTCCGCACAACAGACGGCTCTCATGAATATTCGCCAGCTGACTTCAGGGGCTCTATTGCTCACAGTTACAGAGATGCTGTGGAGCTTGTGAGATTTTAATAGTATGTAACACATTCCAGGTCACTGTGTCCCTGTGAATTACGGTGTGAATAGGAGATATCACACAGTAATACTGGGCTAGACCAGTCAAACCTGCCCAAACCACACTGTGAGATGCCCAACTTAGATCCATAGGTCTGAGACTCAGCTGTGTTTAGGATTGTGCTGCAGATCATAACTGTTTGGTTAATTATAGATGGGAGTTATCATGTTCACAATCCTTGTGTTAATGTGGCAGCAGGGGGTGCTCACCCTAGCACCCCAGTATAATGATGGCGACACTATACTGTAAAAAGGTATGGTCCTTCAGAAGAGACGTTACTTCGAGGTCCTGACTCACTGTGGTCATTACAAATCCCAGGGCATTTCTTGTAAAGAGTAGGGGTGTAACCCCAGTGTCCTGGCCAAATTACCTCCATTGACCCTTATCTGTCATGGCCATGAATAATCTTCATTCCTAAATTGGCTATATTACTCTACTCTCTCTTCTCCACCAACATCTGGTGTGTGGTGAGCATTCTGGTGCACTATGGTTGGAATCGCATTATCCAGGTGGATGCCGCACACTGGTGGTGGTTGAGGAGAAGCACCCACTACTATGTAAAGCGCTTTGAGTGCCTGGAAAAGCACTATATAAATGTAAGGAATTATTATTAATGATCCTGGATGTTCTGTAAGTTATTACTAGGGACTTCGATTGCTCCCAATGACATTTATGTTACATGCATTCAAGGTATACATCTTATATATATATGTGTGTTCCCTGGGAATTGATTCCACAACCTTGATGTTGCTTGCACCATACTCTACCATTTAAGCTATAGGAACCATCGTGGCTGCAATTTATAATCTTAAAAAAGTTTAGATTTAAGTTTACTTGTTTAGATTCATTCTTTAATTTTTTTGGTAACCATTCCTGTTCGCTCAATGTTTGAGGATCAATTCTGTGTAATTTAGTTAGTTCCTTATAGTACATATCCCTCAGGAATGCCATGTTTACTCAGTGCCACTGGAACCATTTATCCATTGAAAAATATACAGAATTTGGTCTTAAAAACAACTTGGTCACAGACTCCAGCACAGGGCCTTTATTTCATCAGTAAGTTTTATATGTTCAGTAATTGTCCATCCAATCATATGTTCTTTACAGCCATGCCAGTGATGTGCTCTTTTGTCCTACAAACGATATACTCCTACAAGACTATTTGCTAGTGCTATTGTAACCCTTTGAAGGTAGAAAATGCCACCGATCATAACTCTCTGATTCAAGGGAAGGACCTCAGTAAACAGAAAATACAATACTGGATTGTATCATTAACTTAACAGATTTGTTCATAATCAGACCATGTGTACTATTATTAAATCGAGCAAGGTTAACAGCAATTTTACTCTGTGTTTTGCAGGTTATGGCATATCCAGTCTTTCTTCTGAGAACAGTGAGAAATGGGAGAGTCGCCGGCTGCTGCAAGACTTTGACATTTACAGCAACTACACTGATGATGTGCTGGTTGGACCGAATGTTAAAAAGAACTGCACACCACCTGGTAAGATGTCACCACCACACACACACACAACTTTACACAGGGTTCAAAGTTATCACTAACCAAGCACCAAATGTGAGTTTAAATTGACGTTGGGTAACTGTTTAAGGAACTGCTAAATTATACATGCTTTAAATCCAGTTCGGACCTTCGCTGATGTAAGCAACATGAGTAATTCAAATAAAATACATACAAAGTGTATACTAAAGAAAACATCTGTTGTGACTCACACATTCTCTGATGACTTTTACCTTTTTTTCTCTGGGATTTCTTGTGGCAACACATTTATGGAATATTCCTCAAATTAAGCCAATAATATATATATATATATATATATATATATATATATATATATATATATATATATATATATATATATATATAATATCAAAAATATGTATTCACTTGTTTGTGACCAGTTTATTTTCACCGAGAGACATAGACTATTGTCTCTACTTGTATTTGATGTTTAATTGACTCAATGACTTGTGCTATTTATCACAACTTTAATATATATTTGATAACTTGTTAATGCAAAATACAGCTTTATGGCCTTTAAGAATTTAAATAAAATAAAATAAAAACTATCAATATTTTTAAGTTAATTTTGGACCTTCCTCAAACATCTTCCCCAATCTGTGGTTTGGATTGAATACAGCAGGTGAAAGAGGAAGATACAAAAATAACTGTTATTTAGTAGGGAACTTGGCAAGACAGATTACCAATGTCATGTCCAACTGGAAAAACATAATGACAGTGTGATTAAGCAAGAAGCCAAGCTAAGTTTCACTTCTGCAATTATGTTTTTTGAGGCTAGCTTTTCCTCCGTGCTGCATGTCCATATTGGGCCGTATTTCAGACCTCAATGAACCCAAAGGATCATGCATAAGTTATGTTTTTTTAAATGAGATCTTGCTCATCATAATGTATGAGGTCTCTTTTTGGCCCCTTGATAAGCACTTTGGTTTTTGAGTCCACAGATGTGTTAACCCTCCTCCTATCATCAGTGAGTTACTCAGAGGCTCTTTTGCTCTATTTGAGTGAGTTATCTTGCTGACACAGACTTTGCTATTGTTTCTCTTGGGGAATGCTGGAGGCTAGGCAGAACTGTAGAGACCTTTGACTGAGCAATAATTTAGTTACGACCAGGTTAAAAGGTTAAAAATAGATTGCAGACTAAGGTGAAGACCAAAGGGATTGGACACAATCATATCACCAAACTTAGATATTAACCCCTATAACTGAGACCTTTAATAGAAATGCTGCTGTAAGCAAAGTCATAGGTCAAATAATTGAAATGTAATTTTTTACATTGCATTAGTCAATATGGCAGTCATCTTGGACTTAAACTAAAACTAACTTGCATGGATGCAGCATCATGCAAGAGCAATAGTTTTGGGATACAGATTTCATTGTTAAAATGCACTATTCGCAGTCAGCCATGATTAATTTATTTAGTCGGCACAAAATGTTAGATTAGGATGTTACTGAGATAAAGCGAATAGTATTTGGCTGGCCATGTGATCTCAAAATGTCGCCCCCAAAGAGGCAGCCCAGGTGAATGTAAAGGAAGTCCGCTTTTGAAAGTGTGTGTACATGATTTTAAACATATCCATTTCTTTGGGGGTAGAACTTTTATAATGAGGTAGAAAATTCTGTGTGCACCTGAAAACATTTGGTTGATACTACTCTGTACAAGATCTCACGGTAAACACATTCACACACAGCACTTATGTTGCCTGATGTTTCTAATCTGTTCCTCATTATTTTTCCTCATTGTTATTCATGGTTTATTTGTACGGCTGTTTCTGCTCATAGTTGGTGTATTTCTGCTGTGCAATTTGATAAATTCTGCTGCATTGTGCCCCACACTCTTGGACAATGTGAAGAGGCCAATTAGAGCAGGTCTGAGGGAGAGGCTGAACAAAGGGTCCATCAATACTGTGTGGGCCCACTGATTTCCTCTCATCCCCTGTAATGGTTTTACCATACAGTGGGATCTACTTCTGCAATGGATTGGTGGCACGCTGTTGATATCTGATTCCATTCCACAGCTCAGTATGTTTGTTTCCCACTTCTTGCACATTCATATGTATATGAGGTGAGCATTTTGGTTATATTGTCTGCTGGAATATTCAACAAACTCAAGTACTGGGGGGGTATTTAATGTGCTATTTTTAAATTGTTGGTCTAAGTACTTACAATACAGTATAAACTTTGGCCATGGCATCAGGTCTTGCTGCTTTTTCATTTTCTCTTGCCATGTCAACCTAAAAACTGCAATCAAAATAGCACCATTTTTATTTTATGTATGTTGGCAAAATGTTTTTATTTTTATATATGGTTAAAGGAGAGAAAGGGTGTTACAGGGTAAAGGGAGTCTTGAGGGTAACACTTAATCTGCAGTGAACATAGAAATACATCAGTGATTTGCATGGAGAGCCATCATATTTACTGTAAGCTCTGCTGTTATGAGGTGTAAAGGGAACAGCTTTTCTTTTCTAACCCAGCATGGCCTGCCTGCTTTTGTTTGTGTTTTTTTTTTCCTTTGGGCGGTTTGGGAGAATGTTTCCAAGTGGGATCCTGGTGTTTTAGGAGGCTGTGTTCCCTGCCAAACATCTCCTTGATCTCGCCGTTAAAGTCTAAACTGTGCTCTTAAGCTCTCGCTCGTGTCCAGATGCCCGCTCCCCCACCCGTTGCCAAGCCCAGCCTGGCGCCCTGGCACAGGTTGAGGGTTTCCTTACTCTGCTGTTTAAAACTCGTATTTCTTTAATATGGTTTTAGAGAGCTCATCACATTGCACAAGTATATGTCTTGCTTGTTTCCTGATAATGTACAATATAAAAAAGCCTGTGTTCCCACTAGCAAAGTGAGCTTCCTATTGAAGAGATAGTTCATCTAAGAATTTAAATTCTGTCATAATTTAAACACCCTCATGTTTTCAGAACCCATATTACTTTCTTAATTCTATGGAGCACCAAAGGAGGTGTTAGGAAGAATGACAGCCTCAGTCACCATTCACGTTCAATGAATGGAAAAAATGCAGTGAAAGTGAATGGTGTCAGGTCACTCATTTTTGGGTAAATTTGTGTGATATATATATATATATATATATATATATATATATATATATATATATATACACAAATATAAACTGTATATTTATGCTCATTAAGGCAACATACTAATTTCAGAAAGGTGGTCCGCTTTGTGCCTGACAGTCTGATCATTAACTTAGCAACATGCTAACATTAAGTCAAGTTCCCTGTGCAGAGCACTATTTGTGTGGTACACAGATTTGCTGCCTATAAAGAGCATTCCAAATTGGTCACTTATGAGATTGCATCTCTGTTAGCAGGCTGGCTTAAGGGCCATTCAAACAGTAATTTTATTTTATTTTAATATAATGTAAACATGTGCAGGATGGACATCTTTGACCGTTGTGCCATTCTGTTTTTCAAAGTTTTTTTAATTTTAAGAACTTAAACTTAAAAATAAAAATGGGTCTTGAGCCACCTGTGTTCTGATCCATTCGTTGTGCTGTGACTAACTTACACAGAGCGTGTTAGGTGTGAATGGTCCCTTAGAAGGCAGTAGGCAGCAGTGTTGTTCAGGACAGACCCAATATACTGTGAGTTTTAAAAAAAAAAAAAATAGTCAATAGCTTGTTTTTGTGTTCTATTTTTCCACTTGAAAGTTTTGTTTTAATTGAAATTATGTGTGCTTTCCTGACAATGTATTTTCTCTCTCTCTCTTTCATGCTCGTCTTGGGGGGCTGTGCAGAAAGAATCTCCCTCTATCAGCTTTCTTTCATCCTTAAGATATGCATAGTCATTTAATTATTATATATCCTCCCATGAATCTTCTTCATATAAGTTTGTGTTCAGATCCTCCTTGGCAATTGTATCATAGCAATCAGACAATCTGTCATTTGCTTGATTACTAAAGCTAATGAGCTGTTAAATATCTCTTCATCCATCAACTCCTATTGTCTGTCACACTGCATTTCATTTTGCTTAAGTAAAAACAGTGACTGAATGGGAGCCATGTTTATGAATTATGGCCTTTGACAGGGTTGGGAAGAAACAGAATAGCCTACATGTAATGGGAATATGTATTTAAAATACAAAATATAAGTAACTGTATTCCACTACAGTTACAATTTAAATAATTGGTAATTAGAATACAGTTACATTCATATTTTGATTACTGAAGAGATTGCTTTGCATTTTATTGTCATTTGTTTCATTTAATATTTAGTCGTTTCAGATGGAAAACATTTATTCATATAAATGATGCTATCAAAAGTGTATTTGAACAGCGGTGAAACACTTTCTTACAATGTGTTAAATTCATACGAGCAGACAGAGAAGTATGTTTGAAGTAAGTTTGGAGCAGAAGAAATAGAAATAAACCTTGTATTAATTGTCAGCTTTACACTAAGCTAAAATGCTATTTCTAGCCATTTTACATGCACATGTTACCAGACACAATCTTATTTGGTATCAAGAAAATTCACATTGGATCATAATTTCTTTTTTCTATTAACACCTTTGATTTTAGGGCAAAAATCATATTTTTGATAATTGTTTAATAATTTTCCTGTAAAAATATAAAAAATCCTTGACCTTTGAACCAGTGTTAGAAATTAACTTTCTAATTTAAATGGGTAGTTCACCAAAATACAAATTCTCGCATTATTTACTCACACTCATGCCATCCCAGATGAGGAGATCCAGTTCACACTACCTCTCGTGTAACGTAATCGCGCTGTTATGTTTAAATGAAAGCAAAACCAGTGAAGCTTGTGAACAGTGTTCTCTTGTAAACAAATCGAGCTACGAGAGGCTGCATGACCTGGATTCCCTCATTGACATACATTGGAGAGCAACGATAATATACAATTATAGTGAAAAGGAATTAAATATTGAACTATTTCTCACCCAAAGCGATCAAATCGCATTAGAAGACATTAATTTAACCACTGGAGTCGAATGGATTAGGCTACTTTTATGATTTTAGTGATGTGATAGGTGTGGGTGAGAATCAGGTCAATATTCAAGTAATTTTTTTTACTATAAGTTCTCCCTGCTCAGTCAATCTCCAATTTAATGTTCACTTTCACATTCTTCTTCTTGTGTTTTTTGTGATTCACATTCTTCATGCATATCGCCCCCTACTGGGCATGGAGAATTGGACTTTATTGATCTGTTTCTCACCCAGGCCTTTCATATCACTTCTGAAGATATGGATGAAAACACTGAAATCATATGGATTACTTTTATGATGCCTTTATGTGCTTTTTGGAGCATAAAAATTCTGACACCCATTCACTTGCATTGTATGGACCTACAGAGCTGAAATATTGTTCTAAAAATCATAATTTGTGTTCTGCAGAAGAAAGAAAGTCATACTGATCTGGAATGGCATGATGGTGAGTAACTAATGATAGAATTTTCATTTTGTGGTTGAAAACTATCACTTTAATAAGTTACTGTAACTCAGTAAATGCAATGCTAGGATAGATTGTAGTAGATAACAAATTATACATGTTTGATTATATTTGTGATTTGTTTGTGTGTGTGTGTGTGTGTGTGTGTGTGTGTGTGTGTGTGTGTGTGTGTGTGTGTGTGTGTGTGTGTGTGTGTGATGGTTTCAGCATGTATTGAAAGACTTTTGTATGTGGCAAAGGAAGATTGTCAGTCCAGTAGTGTAAATGTCCTCTCCTCTGTTGTGACAGGCCACCTGCTCTGCCATCAGCTTTATCTTCCTATAGCATGCTCAGTTCCTCTGATTGAGGTGCACTCCTGTTTCTTTCTACTCAGTTGGACATTTGGCCAGCAGATGAGTCATGTGACCTGAACATTGAGAGCTGTGCTGGCTTTGGGCTTAGGGCAGAGTGTGTATGTAGAACTCACGGTGAAAATCTGACCTGCCAAAAGCTGTTTCTACAGTACCTTTACACAATGTTACACATTTGTTTCCATGACAATCAGTGTGTGTCTTGTTTTCTTTCTGCTGTGCTTGAGAATCAACATTCTAGAGCAAATATATATACAATAGATGCAGCTTCTGTGCCTTGTGCAATGAAAAGTTGTTTCTAGATCTAATCTAGATTCTAATCTGACCATCAGAATGGTTCATATCATAGGGTGTCCCGTATGCCAGTGGGTGCCATCACATGATATTGTCCTCTATACAAGCACAGCAATTTATTTTTTAGAACAGGGAAGTTAGTTGCATGTAATCATCTCAAAAGCACTATTTAAAAATATAAATAAATAAATACTAATAGTAGCACTGTGGGTTAAATTATAATGTATGATTATATGTGTCCCATTATGCCAGTCCAAACATGCCGAAAAGGGGATACAAAAACAACAGTAATGAATAGTCACATGAAAATTTTAGTTTGTAGTTCTGTGTTTTCCTTGTCTAGTCTTGTGATATCCTGTTTCCCTCATGTTCATATGAGCTATAAACATACAATCCATGCTGAAATGTTCTGAATACGCAAATGTAATTGTCAGAGATCAGTCAAGTTCATTGCAGTCCACCACTCAAAGATCACTCTCCCCAGAATTCTAAATCACAAACACCTGGTCATCACTTATCACCTCATCAGCCAACTCATAAAAACACTCACCTTGTATCCAGTCTTTGTCAAGCCTCCAACAGGAACAGACCATTTCTCCCTGAGTCCTGATATCTCCGGCGATCCTGAAAACCTGAGTATTCCGTTTTCTTACCTGATTCATACTAACCCTATGCACTGTTGTTCTGCCATCTCCAGATCACTTATCCGATTCCTGAACCCTTGTCTGAGATCTGATCAAACCGCCCGATTGCTCCTAGAAAAGAGAAGGAGTTAACGAACTGATACAGAGTGAATGTTCTACGATCCAAGTCATTTGGATTTCCAGTTGTTCTCCGTGCAACGAACTATCTTCACTAAACCAGCACAATAAAGTCACCTGATACTTACCTTTCACCTTCTATACTTGAATAAAACTATATTTGAATCACTTACCTCCGATCTCCTGGTCTCTACCCTGACAGAAGGCTTGGCCGAAAAAAGGGGAAGAAGAACAGCGTGATGGAATCTGTTTGTAATATTGATAACCCTGCACAACCGACAGCCGCCGCTGTTAATCCCAGTCAGCCAGCTTCCAGCACTTCCGTAAACCCCGCTCCTTCTCTGGTTTGCTTCACCAATCCAACTTCCCGCCCAGCCCATTCTCCGCCGGGCGGAGGATTGCAACGGTTTCCTGTTACAGTGTTCGCCGCTCTAGAACAACAAATCCAGTTATACCCCACTGAAAAGTCAAGGGTTGCTTTTATTATTCAACAGTTATCAGGAGCTGCATTAAGATGGGCTGAAACTTTGTGGCTGCAGGAATCTACCGCTACTTCCTCTGTACAAGAATTTATAAACCATTTCAAAGAAGTTTTCGGCCGTCCAGTAGATGATTCATCCATCAGTGACAAGCTATTGCAATTACACCAAGGCAAGAAGTCAGTTGCTGAATATTCACTGGAATTCCGCGACTCTAGCCGCCAGTGGGTGGAACGAAAAAGCTCATTTCCATCTTCCGACGTGGTTTGAATCCTGCACTCGCCTTCAACTTGCGATTTATGATGATAGCCTGGGGGTCGAGAAATTCATACAGCAAGCTCTCCGTGTGCACCAAAGATCTCAAGGCTGCTATCGCGAAGCCCAGCAACCCACCTTTTCACCACCTCAGTACCCGATAAACGACCCTCCAAGTCACTGTCGAGAAGATGCAGGTGGATAACTATCGACTGTCCCAAGCTGAACGTTCTCGCCGTCGAGAGTTAAAACTGTGTCTATATTGTGGTATGGGAGGACATTTTCTTCGCTCATGCCCTACATGACCTCCTAGAATGCTTGTGAGTTCTGTCTGCATGTCCGCCTCTGTATCAGCTCCGCTAATCGATATCTGTGATTCTGAAATCTACACGCTTCCATGTCTCTGCTACAGCCATTGTGGATTCCGGGTCAGCAGGAGACTTCATCTCCGGGCAGCTCTGTCAGAAACTCCAACTTCAACAATCCGCCACCTCCAAGCCATACGCCATCCATGCAGTGACGGGTGAAACCATTAATCAGGGGTATGTCACGCCTCGAATTAAACCTATTCTACTCTGTATTGAAGACACCCACCATGAACTGTTTGAACCTTTTGTACTTGAGAATAGCCAGACTGATATTATCCTTGGCCGTCCATGGCTTATACGACATCAACCTAACATTGACTGGAAATCGGGTACGATTTTGAAATGGGGTTGCCTGTGCTCGCCCATGAGTTTTGAACACCCCATGACGCCCATCGCCAACTTGCCCGGCACCATCCCGATGAATTCAACCTCCATTGAAAGCCCCATAGACAACTTGTCGGTATCCATTCCTTCATGCTACTCTCAATATTCAGATGTATTCAACCCCGTCAAGGCTGCCAAGTTACCACCCCATCGAGCATGGGATTGTGCCATCGATCTGATTTCCGGAGAATCCATCCCCAAGGGGCTGAATCTACTCTCTGGCTATTCCTGAGCAAGAAGCCATGAAACAGTATATTGAAGAAGCATTAAAACAAGGCTATATTCGGCCTCTACTTCACCTGCTGCCACCAGTTTCTTCTTTGTCCCTAAGAAAGATGGAGGTTTACGTCCGTGTATAGATTATAGAGCTTTAAACAAGATAACCGCCAAGTTCAGTTACCCACTCCCATTGGTTCCTCTTCACTTGAACAACTTCGAGAAGCCAAGATATTCACCAAGCTGGATTTGAGAAGTGCATACAATCTCATTCGAATCCGAAAGGGCTGACTGAGTGGAAGACTGCATTCATCACTCCAGCAGGACACTACTGAATATCTCGTCATGCCATATGGTCTGGTCAACGCCCTTCAGTTTTCCAAAGTTTCATGGATGAAGTTTTCCGAGACTACCTGAATCAATTTGTCATTATCTACATAGATCGATATCCTAATCTACTCCAGAAACTTGGTGGAGCATCAGCAACATGTCTCTCAGGTACTCCAACGGCTACGTGAATTCTCCCTGTTCCTGAAAGCAGAGAAGTGCTCCTTCCATCAAACCTCAGTCGAATTTCTCGGTTACCACCTCAGTGAAAGAGGAGTAGAGATGGATGATCGTAAAACCAAAGCCATTACTTCCTGGACCACTCCACAGTCTGTCAAAGAGTTACAACGATTTCTTGGATTTGCGTAATTTCTATCGAAGATTTATTTATCAATACAGCCTGCTTACAGCTCCTCTGACCTCTCTACTCAAAGGAAAACCGAAAACACTGCTCTGGACCACTGAGGCTGAACATGCCTTTCAATCTCTCAAAACCGCATTCACCACAGCCCCCTTACTCCAACACCCGAACCTTGAAAAGATGTTCATTGTGGAAGTAGATGCTTCTACAACAGGAGTAGGAGCGGTGTTGTCACAAGACTCTGCTTCCTCACCTAAACCCATGCCCTGTGCATTCTTCTCCCACAAGCTATCTCCTGCAGAAGTGAACTATGATATTGGTAATCGAGAACTCCTGGCCGCTAAACTTGCGCTTAGAAGAGTGGAGACACTGGCTAGAAGGAGCCAAACATCCATTCCTAGTTCTCACAGACCACAAGAATCTGCAGTACTTGAAAGAGGCAAGGAGACTTAACCCACGCCAGGCCAGATGGGCACTCTTCTTTACTTGCTTCCATTTCCAGATCTCCTATCGTCCGGGTTCGAAGAATGTCCGAGCAGACGCTTTGTCCCGCCTCCATGCCCCTGAAATTTCCCACGTAAGAACCTGAGAGTATACTCCTAAAAAATGTTTGTCAATCCCATTCAGTGGGACCTAAATGAACAACTGCTTGAAATGTCTCAACACCAACCCAGTCCTCCAGAATGTCCTATCGGAAAGATATACGTACTCGAAGAATTTCGTACCTCTCTAATCTCCTCCCAGACACTCGCCTGTCGGCACAGGTCATCCTGGAGTTAATAAGACCTATTCCACTCTTCAAACTCGATACTGGTGGTCCAACATGTTACAGGATATCAAGACTTTCATCCAAGGATGCATTCTCTGTGCCATGAACAAGAACCCTCGCCACTTACCCACTGGAAAACTCATGCCTCTGCCAGTCCCAAGAATCCACCTTGGTCGCGACATTGGAGTCGACTTCGTCACTGACCTTCCTCCCTCAGATGAGAATACATGTATCCTGGTAACTATTGATCGTTTTTCCAAAGCCTGCAAATTAATTCCCTCAAGAACTTACCCACAGCCTTCGGACTGCAGAGCTATTGATGGAACACGCCTTCCGAATTTTGGCATCCCGGAGGATATTGTGTCAGACAGAGGGCCACAATTTATCTCCAAGGTGTGGCTGAGCCTTCTTTGCACTAATGAATGTTACAGTGAGTTTAACATCAGGGTACCACCCACAAGCAAATGGTCAAGCGGAGCTAAAAATACAAGATGTCAGTCGCTTCCTTCAGTACTTTCTGCCATTCGAATCAACATCTCTGGAGCCGATATCTCGTGATGGGCAGAGTATGCTCAAAACTCCCTTCGACAAACCTCCACGTAATCTAACACCATTTCAATGTGTACTGGGTTATCAACCACCATTGTTTCCATGGTCCAGTGAGTCATCTGAAGTCCCCTCAGTTAACACTTGGTTCCAAAACAGTGAGAGGGTATGGAACCAAACTCATCATCATCTCCAACAAGCCTTGAACCGTCAACAACACTTCGCAGACATTCACCGCAGTAACACTCCGAATATCAGCCTGGGCAACTGGTCTGGCTTTCGACCAGAGACATCCGCCTAAGACTCCCTTGTCGTAAACTAAGTCCGAGATACATTGGTCCATTCCCCGCTGTAAGACAACTTAACCCAGTCACCTACCAGCTCCGCTTACCAGCCCAATATCGCGATCCACCCCTCATTCCACGCCTCACTCTTGAAACCCCATCATCCACTTGTTCCTGTTCCCTCCACAGACCTAGTGCACGATGACAACCCCCAGTACCTCCCTTTGAAGCTCGACCCCATCTATACTGTTAGAGAAATCCTGGACTCCCGACGTCGTAGGGGTCTACTCGAATATCTGGTAGACTGGGAAGACTATGGCCCAGAAGAGAGGTGTTGGGTACCTCGAAGGACATCCTCGACCCCATGTTACTCACAGAATTCCACCTAACTTCATCCTGAAAGGCCTGCTCCACGACCCCGAGGTAGACCCCCACGACGCCAAGGTACTAGGTCCGCTGGTGCGGACTCTGGAGGGGGTAATGTCAGAGATCAGTCAAGTTCATTGCAGTCCACCACTCAAAGATCACTCTCCCCAGAATTCTAAATCACAAACACCTGGTCATCACTTATCACCTCATCAGCCAACTCATAAAAACACTCACCTTGTATCCAGTCTTTGTCAAGCCTCCAACAGGAACAGACCATTTCTCCCTGAGTCCTGATATCTCCGTCGATCCTGAAAACCTGAGTATTCCGTTTTCTTACCTGATTCATACTAACCCTATGCACTGTTGTTCTGCCATCTCCAGATCACTTTTCCGATTCCTGAACCCTTGTCTGAGATCTGATCAAACCGGCCCGATTGCTCCTAGAAAAGAGAAGGAGTTAACGAACTTATACAGAGTGAATGTTCTACGATCCAAGTCATTTGGATTTCCAGTTGTTCTCTGTGCAACGAACTATCTTCACTAAACCAGCACCTGAAAAGTCACCTGATACTTACCTTTCACCTTCTATACTTGAATAAAACTATATTTGAATCACTTACCTCCGATCTCCTGGTCTCTACCCTGACAGTAATACAGTCCATGGTGATGTTGGGTGCTTCAACGGCTTCAACAGGCCAAAGCAGAGACGCTATTCTTCACAAGCAGCACAAGATTAAGTATAACGGTCTAAGCCGTCTAGTAAAGGTTTATGTTGAAAAATATTTAAATCCAGATAGGCACATGGTAAGTCCCCTTTGGATGAATATCACATGACAGGCCTTCTCTTCTCTTCACCTGTGTGAGTGTGACCGTCTGAGCACCAGTGGGCGGGGCCAAGGGTGCAATGATGAAAAATAAGCAATGAAGTCTTGCTGGAGGCAGTCATATGCAGATGTACTTGGTCCTTGTGATGTCACAAGTTCCACAAATTCCAAATGGCCCGTTTCTAGAGCCTGGTTTAAAAAAATGCTCTTTTACTTTTAAGGAGGAAGTTGTCAGTTCTGTAACTTACAGTATTTTGTTTTATAGTACAATGAATTCCTATAAGTCAAAAGTGAATTCCAAGAAGTGAAAAGTCAAGAAAATGTGATTTCTCATGTTATATACCTTTAATCAGTGGGAAGCCCATATAATCGGTTTGGCATGCAGTTGCCCTCCGCACACATTAACAAACAAACTCACACACACATGCATACACAGAAAACAAACACTGCATATTGGTCACAACTCAGTAATTTAACTCCTTTCTACTTGAACATTCTTCAGCTATTCACAGATAGCTGCATAGCAAACTAACTTGCCCTTTTCAGTTCTGCACACATAATAAAAGCCTTTGTCCTCCTCTATAGTGAACATTTTGTGGCGGGAGTAGGATTTTTTTTTCTACTTGTGTCAGTCATATTCATGTTTCTCTACTGATGCGAAACTGCTAACATGACAGACCTCCTCTGGCTTTGCATGAATCCTGGAGTGCCCTTTATGGACACATGGAGGCGGTCAGTGTTCTCACAGGAAGGATTTGTGCAACTGCAGTATAGACCATTTCTGCTCTCAAGTGGCAATTGTTTACAGTTTACACCTCCTTCATCTCAATGGCCTGGTTTCAGATCTCTTTCTCAGGCTTTTTGAGCTGCAGTTGCACAATCATGCTAGAGAAAGCACTGAAAAATGTGCTTACTATGTGGTTTACCAAAACACCAATATTGCAGTTATAAACACCGTTTGTGTCTCTCTTTTGCCATATCACTCACTCTTTCTCCCTCTATCCCTCCATTTTTGTTCCTCTCTCCTATAAACATACACACCCAGTGCTGGATTTTGTGCCTTTTTTTTCTTAGATGACTTCAATTCCACTTTTGCTGAACTTTAGGTGTTTGCATGGTGATATTTAGAACTGATTTTGGTAGATGGATCTACAGGCCTGTCGTGTTTGAAAAGTTATTTTCTATTCCATTGCATACATTGCCAAATTAAACTGCATTTGTTGAACCCTCGACAGTGCAGCAGACACAGGGGCAAATTTACTAAAGAGTTGCAGCACTTTTGTGCTCGCCATTTCATCGCAAAGATCTGGGTCATTGGCAGATATGGTTGTCACAGGTGTTGAAAATAAGAAATATTTAAAAAATCTAGTTTAAACACTTGTGTAAATTTCTTAGAAATGTAATCTTTGTGTCCAATTTGGTTTTATACATTTTAGAAAAAGCTTTATAGTATTTTCTACAAAACAACTTATGACTTTAAAATATTCATGTGGTGTAACCATCAATTAAAAAGTATTATGATGCATGTTAGCATCTAACCAGAAGTGCAAATAGCAATATATATATACAAGGATCTTTGAATATGTACACTCACCTAAAGGATTATTAGGAACACCATACTAATACTGTGTTTGACCCCCTTTCGCCTTGAGAACTGCCTTAATTCTACGTGGCATTGATTAAACAAGGTGCTGAAAGCATTCTTTAGAAATGTTGGCCCATATTGATAGGATAGCATCTTGCAATTGATGGAGATTTGTGGGATGCACATCCAGGGCACGAAGCTCCCGTTCCACCACATCCAAAAGATGCTCTATTGGGTTGAGATCTAGTGACTGTGGGGGCCATTTTAGTACAGTGAACTCATTATCATGTTCAAGAAACCAATTTGAAATGATTCGAGCTTTGTGACATGGTGCATTATCCTGCTGGAAGTAGCCATCAGAGGATGGGTACATGGTGGCCATAAAGGGATGGACATGGTCAAAAACAATGCTCAGGTAGGCCGTGGCATTTAAACGATGCCCAATTGGGCATCTAAGGGGCCTAAAGTGTGCCAAGAAAACATCCCCCACACCATTACACCACCACCACCAGCCTGCACAGTGGTAACAAGGCATGATGGATCCATGTTATCATTCTGTTTACGCCAAATTCTGACTCTACCATCTGAATGTCTCAACAGAAATCGAGACTCGTCAGACCAGGCAACATTTTTCCAGTCTTCAACTGTCCAATTTTGGTGAGCTCTTGCAAATTGTAGCCTCTTTTTCCTATTTGTAGTGGAGATGAGTGGTACCCGGTGGGGTCTCCCCTGACCTCTAGCATCAACAAGGCATTTTCGCCCACAGGACTGCCGCATACTGGATGTTTTTCCCTTTTCACACCATTCTTTGTAAACCCTAGAAATGGTTGTGCGTGAAAATCCCAGTAACTGAGCAGATTGTGAAATACTCAGACCGGCCCGTCTGGCACCAACAACAATGCCACGCTCAAAATTGCTTAAATCACCTTTCTTTCCCATTCTGACATTCAGTTTGGAGTTCAGGAGATTGTCTTGACCAGGACCACACCCCTAAATGCACTGAAGCAACTGCCATGTGGTTGGTTGATTAGATAATTGCATTAATGAGAAATTGAACAGGTGTTCCTAATAATCCTTTAGGTGAGTGTATATACATGCAAAGAAATGCCCAAAAAAAGATCAGATCATACTAACTCTAACACACACACAAATGTTTTCAATCATGGTGGGGACTTTCCATTTACTTCTATTGCATTTATACTGAGCCAGTTATATTTTTATCCCCTAACACTATACGTTACTATCAGAGAATCCGTTTGCATTTTTACATTTTCATTAAAACATTATTTAGTATGTTTATTAAGCCATTTTCCTCTCTGAGGCAGTTGGCCAGCCCCTTGTACAATCATTTAAGATACAAATTCAAAAATATTCGTATAGGCCCATATGATAAAATAAATAATTATCAAGGGATTCATTGAGTAATCAACTCAAAATGTTTCTTCAGATTCTTTTGTAACACAATTTTTTTATTTTAGCTGTGTGATGTATTGGGCTCAATGTGAGTTACCAATTTTACTTGGAACTGTCTGATCTATTTTGGCAAGTTTGACACATAGCTGCGCAATACAAAGTCAGCTGTATTATTTCCCTCTCTTAAGCACTTTGATGTCTGAATGCATTGTGTCGCCTCTGAGCATGGCAGCATGACAAATGCATACAAACACATTGTTCACACATTTGCAGAGGAATTATCTTGGTTTATAGAAGAGCATAACCTTTCAAGACTTCACCTATCAGTGAGTGCATATTTAAGGCTTAAGGAGAAAAGAAGAAAGTAAGAAATAGTTGATGCAGTGAGTGCAAATATTTTCATCCCTTTTATTAGAAAGTTAGTTATACCTTTAATGACTCACTGTGAAAGCTACACATTATATTACAGTATACAATATATTGTCGATGTGTTAGCATGTCAGCAAGAGGCATGATCTTTCCACTGTGTTGGGGGGGGGGTGGCCTAAATGGCAAATTACTCAGCGCAATGATGACGAAGCCTGCTACACGCGATATGTCGCTGCTTATCAGCATCTATTGCTGTCTTTCCTTCTCTAAGGGTGTATTTGAGCCTGTGCATGTGGGTTTGAATTTGAGTTTTACTTTAAATAAACACAGAGATAACATTGTACAATGTTGCAAATTCCCAGTTAACAGAATATTTCTGCCTTTGGTCATGCATGAGAACCACACATCAAAAGATATCATCTAGCGTAATCAGTAATCAGACATAAAATCCCATAATCTACTCATAATCTAAGGATGTAGCCAAACAAGGGTCTGTCAATGTAGCTTATGTTGGAAGCACTGTTGCTTCTTTGTTTTACAGGCATTAAGGTATCACCTACACCTGCATGAAATCAATCTTTGATGATGAAACAATCTGGGACAGGCTTAAACTAGACTGTAATTATTGTCTCATCTCTCAAATATTAACTTCCAGTTATCAGAACCATTCCCCAAAGCAAGTTGTTTTCTGAGGGGAAAAAAAACCCATGTAGAGGCATAATGTACAGTTGGTACATTTTAGTGCTGCAGTAAGTTCAGTAAGGCAGTGGTTCATTCCAGTCTCATTTTTGTGGCAATGCAGACAACCAGTAAGATAAGAGCAGATTAAATAGTGTGTATTGAGTAGATTGTGTTGAAAACGCACTGATGTAAAACTCACAATGTGTTTTGTGTAGGTGCTGAGGGTTGAACACTTGTTCTGTGCAGTGCACTCAGCGTAGTATAGAAAGCATATAAGGTGCATCCCAAACTGCACACTTCACAATTTTATATTTGTGTATAGGGTATAGTGAATAGTGTTTAATGTGTATAGTATAATGTGTCAACATGATCACACTGGCATGCTGTTTCCGAAAGTTCCGGTACCCTAGGATCGGCAAAAGTATGCTGACTCACTGACATGAGACGTGTGTTTAGCTACCTATGTGGCTCAACCAGCAACATGTTGCATCAGCAGCGTTAGAGACCGGGCTTGTATCCACGTTAAAACCAGGTAGTAATGTTCGCTTAATCAATTTTTACTCCACTATTGGATAGGTTTAGGTTTGTTTGGGGGTAGAGTCCTTAAAATATGCATTCTTCTTCTCTGTATTACATCCTGTACAGCTGAAAGAAACACGCTTCACAACTAGCTTTTGGTGACCTCTCCTGGACATAAATGGAGCTCATGTGTCACTATACACCCTACAACACTTACCCCTTTGGCCATTGGGGGGCAGTGTTTTAAATTTCGTTAAGCATATACAGATTTTTGCTGAAGAAATATTAACCTACTCTTTCCAATTTCACTGTGAATCACCCAATACACTACTCTTAACACATTCAGCATGTAGTGTATAGTATGTAGGATGAAGCATTTAGATTGCAGTTTAAGGTGCAGCATAGATTATATAGAGTGTAGCCTGTACTGTCCGTAGCACAACAGTGTGAGCAGAGAGGGCTATATGGTGGAGACATGTGCAATAGCATGTGATGTTCAGACTTGTCAATTATTTCTGATAGGGTCCAGGCTATGGCATATATGGAAAACAAAATCACAATAACATGAATGTCAGCACAAACAAGACACACATACCCCTGCTGCAGGCATACACATGTGTAAACACACACAAACACACATCCACTCACCCACCCACCCGCACTCACACAGATGTTGTGTGGCAATGGTGTGAGGTTTTCTTGTCCTTGTGTGGGTCTGTGATCTGACTCATTTACTGTACAATGTACCTGCAAGCCTAACCCATCTATAGATACTTCACAAACCACAATAATGAACCACTTTTCAGGATAGCAGCCTAGGACATGCCACTTTCAGAGTGTCAGTGTTTCCAAGAAACAGAAGTGGTGTAATTAGACATTCTCATATAATGTTGTTGTAATCTGTAATTGTTACGATGTATATAATTTTGAAGCATTTAAGAATGATTACACAACAGTGAAATTTAAATAATAATTCATTGATGGTAGCGCTTTCCCTCTGAATGCTACGTAATATTGGGACTCCAGATGGATGGATAGATACACTTCAGTCATGCACTCATAATATACACATACATTTTATTCTGTACACTAAAGGTGTGTTTGCCACTTTTAAGTTCCAATTCAACAGTTTAATCTGTATTGTTTCTGTTACACATACAGTACTGTGCAAAAGTTTTAAATTTGTCTTAAACGGTTATTTTATATATTCTGCTTTTAGTGTATCAGTAGGAAATATACATTTTAGATTTCAACATTCCTTTTGCAAATAGAATTGAATAGAAGAAGAACAAGGAAAACTACAAAAGGTGAATGGCTCCTACAGAACACAGATCTCAACATCAGTCAGTCCGGGATTACATGAAGAGACAGAAGCAGTTGAGACAGACTAAATAGATAAAAAGAAATGGCAGTTTCCCCAAGGATCTTTGAACATCCCATCAGCCAACAACCAAGAAAAACTGTGTCCAGGTGTACCTAGGAGAATTGGAGCCCTTTTTTTAAGGCAAAGGTTGTCACAACAAATATTGATTTAGCATTTGTATGATTACTGGACTTTGTAAGATGTTAACTGATAAATGAAAACTATGGCATTATTTTTGAAGACATCCTCACTATATGCAAAATTTTTCATAAGTGTCTTAAACGTTTGCAGTACTTAATGTATTATGGAAGAGCAGCAGTAATGTCAGCACAGTTGAATTTAGGCTAGATCATACAGTAACATGAACACAGGAACCTTTGTTGTTGTTGAACATTGTGATATCTCTGGGGACGTTCACATGAACGTTAGAGTATTGGAATTTGGGATTTCATAGCATTATTTTCTGTGTAACCACAGAAATAAATCAAAGTTAACATAAACATTTTGCACACCATTAACTCATTAATGCAGTTTTTCCATCATAATGAAAATCAATTTGAACTGACTTGGGACATACAGTATTTGAGCTGGCTCTCCTAGGGAGTCTAAAATGGATAGCCAAGGGCAGTACCTCAAGGGAAGTGTGTATTTTGATAAATTGAATTCACCTCAAGGTCACAGAAAAATGTCTTGAGACGTACTAATGAACTTCCGGAACTATAAAGCTCATGTTTTGCAAGGTATTAAATTAACGCAAGAACATCCTTTTTTATATAGATCGCCAAAAGCAGTTGCTTTTCCACTGCTCCTCTTCTAAAAAAAAAAGGTCGGAATTTGTTACAAATGTAATCCTTAACCTGAATAAGATCTGGCTTTGGAGAAGTAATGCTAATTAAAGTGGAGGAACAGCCATGATATCAGTATAAATACTCAAGAGTTCCAGCAGCATTATGTACAGTAAGTGTACGAAAAAGCAATGAGCCACTAGGGGCCAGTTTCAGTGATGTAACCTTGTGTAATGAGTGTTCTTAAGCACAATGTAAAGCGGAGTAATTTATCATGAATAATTATCTGATTAAACAATTCTTCCACCAAGCAATATAGGCCACATTCATACTAGTGCATTTTTGTTTTAAAATGTTTTTTTTTTAATGTTTCATGTTTTTTTCCTGATATCATCATTTTCCAAAGTATGCAGTAATGGAGAGCATTTTCTAAATGTTCCTTTTTCTGAGTGGATGAGAGGTGCAAACGTAGCGGAATTAATTATTAGTGTGGACGTGACCTTATTCACAGTAGTGCCATCTTTGATTTTTAATGGGAATGAAATCGAGGCTTTGATGGGAAGGCTTATCATCTCTTCAATGGTACGCACGGTTTAAAGCAGTATACAGTAAGGCTCCTTGATCCCATCTGATCTGTGTTTTTTTGTATACAGAATGTTCTTGGAATTATATTTTTTAAATATTTTGTCCTTGGAATGATAAAAAAAAAAAAAAACACTTTGAGAGACTGTAAGTCTATCTATCTCTCACAGCCTCGTTCTCATTCCCTTCACAAATCAAAGATTGCTGTGTGAATAAGGTCTAGAGTTCATTATCTCATTAGCGAATCAGCTCTATGAAATATTAATAATCAATCATAACTTGTTATAATCAATTATGAATATTTGGATCAGTTAATCGGGTTAACTTGATGTAGCTACATTAACATTACAACCAAATACTCGGTTCATCCCGTGAACACTCAATATTGGTTATTAATTAATTAATTAATAGAAAGGTACATTTCGGGGCAAGGGAAATGTCTTTCTTACTAAGTATTAAGAGCAAGTAGTCAAAATCTATGATTAGTGACTTTAGATATGAGCTTGAGACACAGACAACTTTACATGTGACATGAACAAGACTTTATTAACTAGACTAAACATTTAAACTACTCTAACATACATATACATACATTCATACAGTTTACCAAGGGAAAGAGGGCTGAAGCAGAATACAGGAAGGCAAGAAGTTATAGCATTGTTTGAAGTTCAGCAGATCAACAGCCTGAGCAAACCATCATATTAGTTCTGACACGCCCTTTTTAGAAAGGGGTTAAGGATACTTAATGTATCAAATAATGAGACTAAGTTTGATACTTGCATGTCCCATTTGAATTAAACTGTCCTGATGCAATTTGTTGAGGCTCCAGTTGATCTTTGATGATGTTGTCTTGATATCTTTGGTGAATGGAAAGACAAGGCCGTACGTAGCCTGGCGCACGCTTGGGAGTCCTTGGGGCCTTCTAGTTTGGCATCATTCAGCGAGAGAGTGAGAGAGCACAAGGCTCAGAGAACCAGAAAGCAAGAGATAAGCTGACAAGAGAGGAGAGAGAGAGAGAGAGAGAGAGAGAGAGAGGAAGTGGGCGAGCAATTTTATACCCTCAGGAAACAGGTCCCACCTCTCATTGGCTCGACCAATAAGAAGGGTTTGAGTTCTAGGCGGAATTTGGTTTATTGCTCTTTGTTGTAAAATTGCCCATTGCATGTGCAAGAAAGAAAATAGGAAACATACTTGTAATACTAATATGTTGTTGTTATCGACATATCATGTACACAGTCATTTCAATCTTCAGAATACCAAGTTATAGAGACCAAATATGCCACACATATGATTTTGGTTAACCATAGTATGCAAAGTCTGAAACATTAACCCATTAGTTTGCAAGAAAACATAGATCAAGCACATTTAAGGGAAAATGTGAGATGGCACATTAGATACATGTCAATATTTATCACATGGATATATAGAATATATATATAGGATTAACAGGGTTCATTTCTCTTTCTCAGTAAGAGAATGAAGTGAGGGTCAGCACTTCTCTGAACATTCCTTTGGAGGTCGTAAAAGTCTCCCTTACTCTGGGCATGAGAGAGTTCCTTTGTCAAAGCTCATTTGCATGTTTATGACAGTAAGAGATTTTGGGCTGAATGACTCAAAAGATAGTAAAACATCACGTAATATCATTCTACAGAGATCTTATATTCGAATTCAGCTCGGACAAATCGTAAGGTTTAATTTGATACCAAGAAACATGTGTTTAGTACACTTAGAAAGCGAATATACACTGAGGCTATTAAATATGAGGCCTCAGAGTTTAAAACACACAACGAAACAGTTCTAACGAGTTTGATATACCTCAGAAATACACAACATACAGGGATTACACGTATTTCATTAGCAATATGCAGTTCTGTGTTTAACTGAAAAACACACACACACACATTGTTACGTTCAAAGTTTCCCCCTTCCTGTCCACACGATAAGCACGTGGTGAGCATGCGGATGTCACATGCGGTTCTCTGTCAATAGTTCATTGTCTCTTTGTCAATGCATTTATTGTGCTTGTGGAGACTGGTTGGCGCTATTTCAGTAATTAGGGGAGTTTTTAACAGTAAGTTCTTGTTTGTTCGTGAATCTGTTAAGGCCACTGATCCTCCGCCATACCTTACAGAGCTAACTGGAAGAGTTCATTAAAACGTGCAGCCACAGGTGAGGGATTATTGTCATTGAACATGGCACGTCCAATTTTAGAGTCGGAACTATCTGTTTTATTAAATTAATCTTTTAAGGGCTGAGCATATGTTTTCCAGCCCATTATTTGTTTGCATTAAATTGCTTGATAAAGTTTATCAAATGTTAACGAATGTTTTTAATGCATTTTGCTGCATTCAACGGATCTCTTTCAACATGTTGTGTTTTTTAACATGGGTAAGGGAGATATGACTTTGTCATAACCAGCCACAACTATTGCACACAATGTGCAACTGGGCATTTTGTCGGTCGCTTCTATTTCTGCTGTGTTGCATTTAGTAGTACCACTGTGATTATTTTGTGTTACGCAGCAGATCAGTGTGAACAGACAGTTGCTGGAAAATTGGTTAGGCCACTGGGTCATTTAGGTTAAAACTTCTTATCCCATTATGCCTATATTACTTTAGCTATATGTCTATGTCTTCATACGTTTCCCATGTTTGTTAGACATATTTAACTCAGTATTTGGGTTTCTGTATGAAGTGTCTGATGGTATATTGCTGCACACCTTGGTGTGTCAGAGGACAGGACTAGGGGGGCTGCACAGAGTGACTGGCTCTCCATCAAATGGCCAATTCACGTTGATCCGTGTCTTGTGCTGAGGCTGCTTCACACGGTAAAGACCTCTACATTTTACTGCACGAGCACGAGAGCAGCTCCTGAATTCCACTGGAATAAACACACACAAACACACACATTCACCAGCTTCTCTCTCGTTCCTTTGTGAGGCTATTTCATACCTTATATTTTCTTATATAATGACCCCAGATGCTCCAGCTGGCTAGTGAGAGACCATCAGGACCCCTGTGTTGTAATGAAATAAAGAGTACATGCATGAGGATGGGCCTGCTCTTATTATGAAGAGCCATCTCTGCCCTGACTTCACACTTCTGCCTTGTTTGGTGCATTTATTTTTAGCTGACCTGCTGGGATTTTATTCTCTGCTGTTAAACACTTTTACACATATACACCGTGTAGTTCCCCTTCTGTCGCTCTCTCCACGTTGTGTCAGAGAAGCGACACTAGGGGTCTCTCTTGAGTGCCGATATCCACCTCTGATCTATGAAAAAAGGCCAATGAGAGTTGGCAGCCAGTATTTGCATGTCCCGCCCCCGGACATACAGGTATTTAAGCGGCGCAAATACGGGAGTTCATTCAGAAAATTTATTCAGAGCCGATGGTCTGTCTGCAGTTTGCTGCGAGTTACACACCACTAACGTTCCTGTTTCCTCTGACGATGTGCATGCTGTTGGATCTTGACGGCGCACAACAGCGGCTTTCTCCTTCGCATTGCACGGCGTGCATTGTTGCCCCTGAGCGCTTCGACAGCGCAGACACACACACATACTGTGTATAAAAAGAGTTATTTCCTTAAAAGAGTGAATTTCTCTAAAAGAGCAAAACACAGCGGCGTTGAACGTCCTTTTCAGGACGCCGTCTTTTCAAGATGCCCTTCCGCCCCTGTGTTGTTCCTGGATCGCGTAGAGTGCTCACCGCTTCAGACGGCCACAGGCGCTGTCTCGTGTGTTTGGGCGCGATCACACCGAGGCGGCGTTGTGGATGGCTCATGTTCTCACTGCGAGAACATGACCATGACCACGTTGCGGTCGCGGCTTGCTTTCAACAGAGAGCAAGCCACCCCAGCTGCACCCGCATTGCTCCTTCTTCCCACGGGATTGAGGACGATGCGGTTGGCGCTGGAGGCGATTTGGGGGCGGCAGCGGGTGCAGTTTCGCCGGGTAGCCCCCCGCGAACCTCCCGTTCCCCGACACGCTCGCTGGTCCCCATCTACGCTCGCGGCGATAGTGGCTCGCCTCATGGCCCGGATGAATATCCTCCCGAGCCCGAAGCAAATGAGCTCGCCGCTGCATCGGAGAGTGTGATGTCTGATGCCGAGGACTCCCCTGGACTGCCGCCTTCGGGCCAGCAGGCCCAGACTGAGGCCGATGCTCAGATGTCTGGCATGCTTTCCCGGGCCGCCGTGAGCATGGGGTTGGATTGAAACCCTCCATCCTCCCCACAGCCTTCACGGTTGGATGACTGGTTCCTGGGGGCAGCGCGCCGTTCGCGGCCACACATCCCCCCGGTCCCGTTTTTCCCGGAGGTGCATGACGAGCTGACGTCTACGTGGAGATCCCCGCTCTCCGCTCGTCTAGGTGCCACCCGCTCCACTCTCACCACCCTCGACGGCGGAGAGCGCCAGGGATACGGGGCGATTCCCCAGGTCGATAGGGCAGTTGCGTACCATCTATGCACCGGTAGCCCTACCTCCTGGTGGACCTGATCCTGATGCGATCCTGATCCGATGGCCACCCTAGTGGTCCAGGAACGCCATCTCTGGCTCAATCTGGTCGAGATGCGTGAGGCCGACAAGAACCACTTCCTAGATGCACCTGTCTCCCAGATTGGCCTTTTCGGCGACACCGTCGAGGACTTCGCCCAACAGTTCTCCGCGGTGAAGAAGCAGACGGAGGCCATCTCTCACATCATGCCCCGCCACACACCAGCCGCAACGGGCCCTGCCCCGTCTGCCCGCCGAGGGCATCCCCCTGCGAAGAAACCAGCTCCTGCTCCGCCTCAACCCGGGCCCAGCTCTCAGCCCCAGCTTCGAGCACCCTGCAGGCGGCGCACGCCCCCTGTCTCACGGACCCCCTCTAGGACCCGGAAGACTCCCAAGCGTTCCTGAGACAGCCAACCCAGAGCCCAAGACGTTAGCTCCGGAGGTGGTAAGACCGCTCCGTCCCCCGGTGGAGGGCCGGGAGGAGAATCCTTTGTTTTTTCATTTGCCAAACCCCCTGACAGGGGCTGTAGTACCCACATTCTCAATAAAAGAGCTATTTCCCTTGCCTCTGGGTCACCTGGCCCGCAAATGCCATTCTCACGGCAATCTGCTTTCAGATTACGACAGTCCCGGTACACCGGACGCGGCGATCTTGCCTTCCGCCTGCCAACGACTGCCCCCCGGCCGGCCGGTTCAGACAAGTCCAGAGGACGCCAGCAGACCTCCTCCTCAGTCACGAACCCGCCCCCTGCCGGGTGCGCGGAGCAAGGTAAGTGCTTTGAGTCTATTCTCAGCACCCCAGCCTCAGGCCGCAACGAAGCCGCCCGACGCTGCATTACCTGTTCCGCCCCGCTGCGAGGCCCCGCCGGGTACGTCCAAAATACTCGTCCCCTTGGTGCCCCTAGCGCAGAGCTGGGAAGCGTGGTTTTCGCTTCACAGCGCATCACGCTGGCTGCACCGGACCATTCGACTCGGTTACGCAATTCAGTTTGCCCGGCTCCCGCCCCCCTTCAGGGGCGTCTGCTTTTCCGCTGTACACGGCGAGCATGCCAGTTCCCTGCGCACCAACCGTCCCTCCAACCGAAATGAGGAAGGGTTTCTACAGCCCTTACTTCATTGTACCCAAGAAAGGCGGCAGCTTACGACCAATCCTGGACCTGCGAGTTTTCAATCGGGCCTTGTTAAAACTCCCGTTCAAAATGCTCATGCAGGGAAATATTCTGGCTGGCGTTCAGCATCGAGATTGGTTCGCAGCGGTAGACCTGAAGGACACGTACTTCCACGTCTCAATTCTGCCACGACACCGACCCTTCTTACGGTTCGCGTTCGACGGCCAGGCGTTTCAGTACAAAGTCCTCCCCTTCGGCCTGTCTCTGTCCCCTCGCGTCTTCACGAAGGTCGCAGAGGCGGCTCTTGCCCCGCTACGAGTAGCCAGCATCCGCATTCTCAACTACCTCGACGACTGGCTTATTTTAGCACACTCTCGAGATTTACTATGCACACACAGAGACCAGGTGCTCCTGCACCTCAGCCGCTTGGGGCTTCAGGTCAACTGGGAAAAGAGCAAACTCACTCCGGTTCAGAGCGTCTCTTTTCTCGGGCTGGAGTTAGACTCAGTCTCAATGACAGCACGTCTCACGAGCGAGCGTGCAGAGTCGGTGCTGGATTGCCTCGCTTCCTTCAAGCCAGGCACAGTGGTCCCTCTAAAACTTTTCCAGAGGCTCCTGGGGCATATGGCGTCCTCCGCGGCGGTCGCGCCGCTGGGGTTGATGCATATGAGACCACTCCAGCACTGGCTCCAGACTCGAGTCCCGAGACAAGCATGGCACCACGGCACGCATTGGGTAAGGATCACCCCCGCCTGCCTCAAAACACTCCGACCCTGGACAGACCTCTGCTTTTTACGGGCAGGAGTGCCCCTGCAGCAGGTGTCCCTGGTCCGGGTGGGGTGCCGTGTGCAGCGGGCACACAGCAGCGGGCGGTTGGAAAGGGGCCCCGCTGCGTTGGCACATCAACTGCCTGGAGTTGCTGACCGTCCTTCTTTCTCTCAGGAAGTTCCTCCCGTTAGTTCGGGACAAACACGTCCTCGTGAGATCGGACAGCACCACGGTGGTGGCGTACATAAATCGCCAAGGCGGCGTACGCTCCCGCCACATGTCACAACTCGCCCGCCGTCTCCTCCTATGGAGCCAGCAGTCACTCAAGTCGCTGCATGCCACTCACATCCCCGGCAAGCTCAACGTCGTAGCGGACGTGCTATCACGACAACGCCTGCCTGGCGGGGAGTGGAGGCTTCACCCCCAGTCGGTCCAGCTGATTTGGGAGCGGTTTGGCAAGGCCCAGGTAGACCTGTTCGCCTCCCAGGAAACCTTCCACTGCCCGCTCTGGTACGCCCTAACAGAGGCTCCCCTCGAGACAGACGCGCTGGCACACAGCTGGCCCTCGGGGCTGCGCAAGTACGCATTTCCCCCAGTGAGCCTTCTTGCACCGGTGCTGTGCAAGGTCAGGGAGGACGAGGAGCAGGTCACGCTAGTGGCCCCCTACTGGCCCACTCAGACTTGGTTCTCGGAACTCAGGCTTTTTGCGACAGCTCCTCCCTGGCGAATTCCTCTGAGAAAGGACCTCCTCTCTCAGGGACGGGGCACGCTCTGGCACCCGCGCCCAGACCTCTGCAACCTCCACGTCTGGTCCCTGGATGGGATGCGGAAGAGCTAGCCGGCTTACCGGCGACCGTTGTGAATACAATCAACCAAGCCAGAGCCCCCTCTACCAGGCACCTTTACGCCCTAAAGTGGCGCTCATTCGCAGATTGGTGTTCTTCCCGAACCGAAGACCCGCAGAGATGCGCGATCAAGTCAGTGCTCCTGTTCCTACAGGAGAGGCTGGACGGGAGGCTGTCCCCGTCCACCCTCAAGGTGTATGTTGCCGCCATTGCCGCCCACCACGATCCTGTAGACGGCAAGTCTTTGGGTAAGCATGACCTGATCCTCAGGTTCCTGAGAGGCACCCGGAGGTTGAATCCCTCCCGGCCAGGCCTAGTTCCCTCCTGGGATCTCTCGGTAGTCTTGGCAGGACTCCAGAGACCTCCCTTCGAGCCGCTTGAATCAATTGGACTCAGGGCCCTCTCTCTTAAGACGGCCCTGCTGATCGCGCTCGCCTCTATCAAGAGGGTCGGGGACCTGCAAGCGTTCTCTGTCAGCGACACTTGCCTGGAATTCGGTCCAGCGGATACGTCTGTGATCCTAAGACCGCGACCGGGCTATGTGCCCAAGGTTCCTACCACACCATTCCGAGATCAGGTAGTGAACCTGCAAGCGCTGCCCCGGGAGGAGGCAGACCCAGCCCTTTCGTTGCTATGTCCAGTGCGCGTTCTGCGCATTTACCTGGACCGCACACAGAGCACCAGACGCTCTGAGCAGCTCTTTGTTGCTTTGGGGGACGGCAGAAAGGGAATGCCATCTCCAAACAGAGGCAAACCCTTGCTGGTCCGAGCTCACTCAACAAGGGGTGTTGCGTCCTCGTGGGCACTGGCCAAGGGCACCTCCCTAGCAGACATCTGTAGAGCCGCGGGTTGGGCAACACCCAACACCTTTGCGAGGTTTTACAACCTCCGCGTTGAGTCGGTTGCGTCTCGTGTTTTTTCAGGTCCGAGCCTGTAGAACTCGGTAACACGTAGACTGACCGGCCGGGTGGATCGCTTGCGCCCTGTGCCCTTTTCCTGACGTCAAGGTTAAGTAGTGCGCCTTTTTTCCCAGGGCGCCCCACTCCGAGTCGGGACCCTGGTCGATTTCTCCCCAGCCCTCCGGGTCCGCGGTTCAGCGGAGGAACTCGCCGACCCAGCCACCGCGGGTACCCTGATGGCTACCCTGTACTGGTATAGGTGCTCCGCAGGTAAGGCCTCCTGCTCGGACTCCCCCTGTGTGTAATTCCACGGTTTTGTCCCCTTACGAGCGGACCCTCGTGTCTCCCTTAGGCAGTTACAGCTGCTCCGGTCGCCGTGCTGTAGCAACTCCCCCCTTTCGAGGCTGGATCTACCACCGCACCATACTTTCCACACGAGTCCTAAGACGGCCGTGTGACGTGTCTACCACTTTTCCTCCCCAAGAAAAAGGGCAGGTGTGGTCTCCGCAGGGTCTGGGTAAGACCTCCTTCCCTATATGCGTGTAAGGCGTGTAAAGGATTACTCTATGCGAGAAACATAAAGAGAAAAGAGGCCCAGCCAGGCTGGCCCATTCCCATGTTGGCAAACATCACCTTGTTCCCCTCTCAGGGTAACTAGAAGGATCCCGATGTTCGTATGGGGCATTGGGGAAGGGTACGTGCAGCCAGGTACAGATGATGCGCGGCACTGGATGAATCCCTGCCCGCCTCTGTATCGGCAGTCCACGTACACGGTTCAGCACATGGCAAGATTGGAATGGGTCCCCTAGTGTCGCTTCTCCGACACAACGTGGAGAGAGCGACAGAAGGGGAACGTTTGGTTACGTATGTAACCTCCGTTCCTCGAGGGAGGGAACGACACGTTGTGTCTTTCCTCCACCATGTCGCTGAACCGAGCCACTGTTGTGGCCGGACCATTTCCGGCTCCTCAGAAAAATCCTGAATGAACTCCCGTATTTGCGCCGCTTAAATACCCGTATGTCCGGGGGCGGGACATGCAAATACTGGCTGCCAACTCTCATTGGCCTTTTTTCATAGATCAGAGGTGGATATCGGCGCTCAAGAGAGACCCCTAGTGTCGCTTCTCCGACACAACGTGTCGTTCCCTCCCTCGGGGAACTTAGGTTACATACGTAACCAAACGATCTCCTTCTTTCTTTTTCATGTTAATGCAGAAGCAGAATAGGGTGCTAAATATGGTTACAGTGCTAAATATGGTTACATTCACACATAGTTTGGTTATAATCGAGAGTGACAACCGCAAAGTTTTCAAGTCGCTCCTGCAAGATGTTGTTCAGGACAACTTGAGGGTCACATTTACCTGTTAGTGAATATGGTAGTCAATGCCAAATAATGGCTGTGTGAATGGAGGCTACCACTACAAGTATCTCCTCTTCCCCCTCTCTTTAATTTCCTGCTCTTTATTTCCCTCTATTTCTTTCTATCTCTCTCATACTCGCACACTATCTAGTGTGTGATGGAGAAATTAACCTGGCTTGGAGTGTGACGTCATCATGAGTGCTGGAGGGTTGCTTGAGCTTCTGTGATTAAGTAACACACTCAAACAATGAAAAATATGCCCATCACTCAAGCTGCAGAAAAATCAGAATGCAGTTCGCTTAATCCAGGTCATAGAGAAAAGATCATTGTAGTTTCTAATGTATGTTATTATTGATGTTCACGCATCTGCTTTGTGACTTGCTGCTCTTTGTGTCACTGTATGATAATGTAGCAGGCAGATTGGAGAGTGGAATACAGAATGGAGTTTTTGGAAAACCTTCAGCTAGATATGCTCGAAATTTTGCCTCGTTTAGATACTCAAATTTGAGGGTATAAATACAGATGCATAATATATCAGTGACCATATCAGAAGTGAACAATTTAAGTGTTGTTTTTAATTATAGTCTTTGGTCAGAATAGGTAATATGAACAGTTTTGTATGCCAGATTACAGAAGTGCTAAACAGTCCATCTTTATGTACGTTAGGGCTGCACGATTTTGACAAGAAGTCATATTGCGATTATTTTGAAAAATATTGCGATTGCGATTTGAACTGCGATTATGATGGTAATGTTTTCCACATGTTCAACTGCAAAAAGGCTGCTGGGGTTTTCACACTTGAGCCCTCGTAAAAAGAACCAAACTGAGACCTTTTTTCAGTTCAACCACAAACAATTAAATACAGTATATAAACAGTGAAACAAAGTCTTCATATTCAAATGTTACCGTCCACCATGTATCTGTTTTTGTCCATTTTGTGATAGGGTCTCAGCCCACTAATCATCATCATTAGTTTTTGAAAGAGTTAACTTGAATATTAGGGCAGCTCCAATCAGGATTTAACATCCGATACGATCTCCAATTTTCTTTTCATCTCATCAATCGATGCTGATCATTTAACTTTTTATCAGCAGCTATGTCAAAACTGGTTGTAAGCTTTCTACTCAATGTCACTGTTAATTGAATTACCCTGTTGGTAAAACCATAGTTGTTGCCAAGTTTTTGCTGTCAAAAATAATATTGGTTGTGCAATAAACACAAAATATTTTTGAAATATAAATGTTACTCTTTATTCTAGGCCTTAAAAACGAGTTGGCTTATACAAATGGTTCTATCCTGTATATAAGATAGTCCTAAAGAATGAGGCTTAAGTTCTAACTGAAGTTGAACTGATAACCCATTGGTGTAATTAAATTTAAAGTGAAAATTTTGGTTAGTTTGTCACCATTTAATTTAATTATTTGTATTAATTATTTTATTATATTTAATTTAGTAATGCATTATAGTATAGTAACTAAATATTTAATATAGATTTATTATATTTACGTTCCTTCCTTTTAATTTTGTTGGATGTTGGTAATATTAGTTCCGCATTCACTTGTTTCCGTGGGGAGTGTAAAAAGTGAGGCACACTCTCTCATGAGGTAAACAAATTACAGGAGACTGGATGAAGGCCCTGTCCCAAATGGCGCACTTCATGCGGACTTTCGGTCTCGTGGACTTAAATTGCTCGTGCTCGCTGAGTCTACGAGTCCGTAGGCCATCCCATTTAGCATTTTAACGCTCTGAAGTGTGCTCAGCAGCGCCCCCTTTGTACCCTTGAAGCGGTCTTCCGCGAAGCCCGCATAGATCCAGGCTTCACGCACTTCAAGTACCCAGGAGTCCTTGTGAAAGGCCAATCAGACAACTGGTGTGAAGAGCGCTTTCGCTCACGGACACAGACAATTGATAACATGGCTGAGAAGAAATATTTAAGTGTAAGTATCATTATGGTTTTTATGACTGTGTACATTTTACCAGTTGTTACCTACAGTTTATACAAACATTATGGTCATCGACCAGTGGTTGATGTCTCAAACATAGTAATAGTGCGCTGAATAATAGGCTGATCGCATAACGATTCATTATATAGAACCGAATGGCAGGGCTTTACTGAGTCATATGTAAGTGAAGTATTGATATTTAAACCTGTAAATTAAAAATGACATAAAAAAACAAGGTACACATAAAAAATATAAAATACATATATATATGTATATAAAGAAAAAAGAAAATTAAACAGTAAATCAAATAATAATGACTTAATGCATTAACGACTTTTGACAAGTTATATGTTTATCTACAAAGTCAATAACATTTACTTGCTTACCCTTTCCTCCGTGCATAACATCAGCATTTGTATGCATGAAAAATAATCTTGTCTTCTACGACGTCGGAGCGTATAAATGTGATTTCTCTGCATGGCAAGCCATCTCACAAACACAATAGTAAAAACAACAACAATAGGCAGCATATTTCCCCGAACCGAACCTGCAGCTCCTGTCCAACAATAACCACGCTTCACGATCGAGTCTGTCCCAAAAATACTTCTCAATGCGCCCTTGTGGACTTGCACGAGGGGCCCTATAAGTCTGCACTACATGACGTCACCGAAGTGTGGACTCTGAGGAAGTCCACAAGTCCGGAGTGTGCCATTTGGGACAGGGCCGAAGAGAAGTTTCTGGACTCTATAGGTGTTACTGTTAATGCTGTTTGCTCAGCAAGCATTTAATAAAGATGTTTGAATTATACCCCATCTTGTATTCCGCGTTATTATTATGACAAATGTGCCTTGCAGAGACTGAGATGCTGCTACCGCAGATAATAATAAAAAACGCTTAACGCAGGATGCGCCAGTGTAAATAAAGCGTTTAGAGCAAGTAAGCAAACAGAACCGAACTCTGAGCACCTATGTTACTCTTAAGCATGACATGGAGTTGTGGAGTGCAGAACCGCTCTGAAAACACCAACAATGCTCTAACTTAATATAGACTGCAGCGCAAATAAACTTTGATGAGAGAAGAATATTTATATATTTAATTAAATCGCTGCCCATTCAGTTTAATAATCACACAAGGTCATATCGTGGTTTCGATTTTATTTCTATTAATTGTGCAGCCCTAATGTACGTACATCATAATTTGTAGTTTGATGCCTGGTTTCACTTGTATTTACAACTGAAGTGCTATGGGGCGGTTCACACAGTGCTCAATCTTGTGTCTGTTTTCGCTGTTTTTTTTTTTTTACTTTTTCTCACCCCATATTGGTTCAATGCTTAATGTGTGGACATTTTTGTGACCTACCTCACTGTTTTTTTTTTTTACAGCATCTTGCACCATGAGTGTCTTGTTTTTTAAGAGGTTGTCAAGTTAAAAACAGCTCAACTTTTAAAAACATGTCTTGACACCTGCATTTTGTCTAGAGGTGTGAATCTTCATTGGCCTCACGATTCTATTAGATTACGATTCAAAGGGTAACGATTTGATTACATCTTGTCCTCCATTTTTTTTATCAATACACATGAGAGCGAGACTTCTGTTTGGCATGACTGCTCTCTGCTATGGAGAGGCATTTAAGAGAGAGTTGACTGTGAAGTTTCATAATCTCGCTGTCTTTCTGCACAAGATCCTTAGATTGAACTGGCAGCAGAGTTGTAGCTGTGAGTTTCAGTGTAGATACATCATTTGCAGTGAGCCCATTGCTTAATTATTAACACTCCTTGAATAATGCATGGAGTTCTTTGAGGACAGATACTTTGTCTGCTTTTACGCTAGCTGCAGTTTCTGTCATAGAGCCATTCGCATATGCATGCGGGTGTGTGTAAGATCGCGTGTGTATACGTGTTTGTGTGTCTCTCCTCTTTGCATCCTTCAGAACCCAGACATGTCCGTGTCCCTCAAGGGCCTCTGATTTCCATCTCGATGGAACCACAGCTGTGTTTTCACCTCTCGCAACTCTCCAAAACAAACTTCTGTGTTAATTATCATTTCCTCCACCTAATTGGCTTTGGTGCCTAAAATATATGAGTCAAATGTGGAGATTATTAAATCATGTACATAAAACCGACATTAAGTAATTTTACAGCAAAAGGTCTCTGTATTGCTACATGCTTTGATGATCGTAATGAGCATAAAAAGGATAGTTCATCCATTTTTTTAATATATATATATATATATATATATATATATATATATATATATATATTATCATCATGTCATTATTTATCCTCATTATTGTTCCAAATCTATGTTACTTTCTTTACCATTAATTGTATTGGATTTATATTACTATTGACTGCTATTGAACCACTATAGAATTTTATTTTTTATTAGAATTTATATATATATATATATATATATATATATATATATATATATATATATATATATATATATATATTAAAATTATAAATAATATTGTTTTCTACATTTAAAAATTATAAATATTTTTAGAATATTTTACATTGTATAATGTATCCTAAAAACTTTCATAATTAGTATTTTTAAGAAGAGTTTTGTGAATCCGCCCTAGGTGCTAAAACAATGCAGACACAAGCATGGAAATCAACCACTCTATCAGTGGGCAATTCTTTCCACCCTCAATGTGGCAACTGATGTTCACATTCTCACTTTTAATTAATGAGAAATCCTTTTCTGCTTTGTGTTTTATTTGAGAGGATGAGCGATCATTCTGCATTGACAAGAACAGAAAAAGAGACAGGGAGAAGAGGGAAGAGAGAGGAAACTGAGACTAATGATGATATGTGCTATATTTAAGAGACTGCAGATGGATAGGCTTTATGGCTGTTTGTGAGTCCCCATGGAACGTGTTGCTTTATAGCCATCCATTTTATCCTGCATCACAGTTAAAAATGAATGCGTTACACTGTGGAAAGTTAGGGCTGACAGGAATGGTCCTGCTGCCTCATAGGGTTCACACGCACTGGGATAATGTGCTGTTATGACCTGCCTCCTGTTTAGAGTGAGAGAATAAGCTTTCACTCTGCAATCACCAATGTTTGCTCTTTACCTGATATGTTGGGTCTGCATAAATCATATATAATATCTATACATCACTGCTGTTTTATTAAAACAGCATTTACATTAACATAAGAAGTATTAAGTATTTTGTAAAAGCACAGCTTTTGAATTGAGAGGTTAATTGAGGCAGATTTGTGACAAATTCTACTGTATTTAAAGAAATGTAGGGTCTTGTCATATTGTGTGTTCTTCTGTCTGAATGTTAGTTTTACGCATCAGACCAGGGCTAGTTGTAATACAGGAAAGTTGTGACAAGGGCTGTTTCTCAGAAACTGTAAGGTTGTAGGTACAGGTCGCCCATTAGTTGAGTTTGCAGATAATGATAACTAAGGTAATGGGAAAGGCCGATAACCAGTTAATTGGCAAATTGTTTTTAAAATCGATATATAGAATGTAAAAAAGAAAATAGTTCTCTTACTATGACATGCACTGGCATTGAGGCTACAAGAGTATAACATTAATAAAATCCCAGATGCAGTTTATTATGCAACCAAAATGCCCTTTGTTGTTTAATGTGGGAATTTTAACTATACATAAGCCAGAAATACACACTTATTTTGGGACTCAAATTTCTAAATTAAGAATTTACCTAAATAATTTTTTTATAGACTATATATTCTTTTTTTTTTTTTTTAGACTATATATTCACCAAATTAAGGATTTTGTGTGTATATATTTCAACAAATGAGTTTTTTATTTATTTATTTATCATGTACAAGATGCAAAGTTGGAGACATGATGAAAAAAATCACCTGTGATGTTTGCCGATAACTTTTAGTTCCAAAAAGCTACTATCTGTACCAATTAATCAGTAAAACCTAGCTCTGGTTTTAAATCAAAAGTCCAATTACCAAAAATGCTTGTTTTGTCTAGTAGTGTTTTTATATTAGTTTAAAACACAATAAAGGACAATAAAACAATTAACACAATGAGCATAAGACAACAAAATTAATGAAAACAATAAAACCACACTCGCACAGTCAAGAGTCCACCATAGATTACATTTCAAAGATATTTTTCCATAAATTTCAGATCAGGGTAAATTGTCACAAGTTGTTTTAAATGTTATACATTTCAGTATTTGTTGTCCAAAACATTGTTATTTACCTTTTTAATTTTTTTGCTGTTTTGTGACAACTTACCCCAATGTTGGTGAATGTTATTAAAAAAGTTAAATGAAGAATATATTTATTCTAATGCAGTAATGTCTTTAAAAATAATCCAACCAAGAGAAATGTCAACTTGCCCCAGTGTCCCCCATTCTCCTCCTCCCATCTCACTCCCCTTCTTTCTCTTTTTTTTTTTCCTTTTGTGACTCTTATTAGAGGTACAGCCTGCTTTAAAAGTTAATAAAACACCTCTGGTCTCTGGGAACACATGTCAGGAGAGAAAGAGAGAGAACCTCCGCATGTCAGTTCTTTTTAATTATTCATATTGTGAGATTGTCACAACAGTGAAGTGTTCACTGATGTCACATTACATTCATAATTGTCTATGTTGCCTGGTCATCTCTCTTAACAACATTTACACAAAATATGCAGACATGCTGGCTTATTTTTTTTATACCTTAATTTACTCTGTCTTGTTTTATTCTGGAACAAAATGTTTTCTTTATGAGCATTCCACTTCAATAAATGTGTTTGTAATTAAACTCAAGCCCAGTCATGTGACCAGCCAAACAACGTGAGACGAAGTGGTCGGAATGGATGTAGAATGGCAGGGAGCCGCCTCCTACCGTCTGCCCAGCTATTTGTGTCTCTAAATCGCCGCATAATGCCTTCCGCCGTTCACGTGTTCAGAGAAGAACTATGCAGATTTTCTTCACGCAGATCTAGATCCACATGGCTTGTGCCTCCCCGGAGGAAGCTTTAGCTTATCAGAGGCCTTAGATTGTGGGACTGCAATATTCACTCATCTGCGTAAAATTCCTCTGTAACCTGCACTCATAGCTCTGTGGTGTGCACAAATGGGCCCCAGTGTTTGCCATCATATATTTTTGTGGAGAGAGAGAGAGAGAGAGAGAGAGAGAGAGCATGTTCTGTTAAATGTTTCCACTCTGTGTTGCACAGACCTGTGTGTGAGGGGAGTATAGAAAATAAAGAATGAGGCACATGGATCCCATTGTGCAGCTGTTTATGTTTGGTGTGCTTGTGCTTCTTCAACCCAAAACTTCAGTCAGATGCGAATGCTAGGCGTATTGGTAGAGAAATAGAAAAAGTATATCATAGCAATTGTTGTAACTGCCTGTGAATGCCCACACAGTCAATTTAAGTATATTTTAAGGCGAGCGTTCGACTGTACACAGGCTCTAAATATCTTCTGCAATTTCAGATGAATTAGAGTAGTTTTCTAGTGTAGTTCTATATGCTGTAAGGTGTTTTTTCAGTGTTTTACTTTTTTGATGGGGGATTACAAATACTAGGGTCATTATATTCCAGTGGGGATTTCTTTAAGACTGCAAGGGAAGCTCAGCTTCCCCTATAATGTCAAAAAAATAATGGTCAAATATGTACTATTGTGTAAACAATTTATTGACTAAAAATGCGTTAGAACACGTTCATCTCGAAGAATCAGCTACATTACATATAGCAGGTCGGCTGACTCGATTTACTACTCATACATTCCCGTAGCGTCAGTGCATTTCCCGGTTGAAGCCGAGTGTCCATTGACTTCAATGGGGCTGCTCTGAACAGTTTTTTTCAGTGCTCCGAAAATAGGCGGTCATTGGATAAATGCTGCGATTATGTCCGCCCACGGACGCTCAGCGTCTCTGGGGGTGAATGAGGAGTGGGCTGGCCGGACTCCGGGCTTCCGCGTGATGATTGGAGGATCTGTCGAAAGACTGCATCTCCTTTTGATTGACAGCGAATCTGTACTATAAGAAGTCACTGAAGCTATTTCAGCTCAGTCCCATCGCGGATTTCTCAAGTGTAGTCGAAAGACAAACTGCTGCAACCTATTTCTTTATATTTGTTTGGTGAAATTGCTAGTCAATTTGCATAATACATTTCACACAATTATACACCACATTCCTTGTTTCAGTTTTACCAAATTTAATATATTTTTGTTTTAGAGCGTTACGTTCGTTCGTTCGTTCGTTCGTTCGTTCATTCATTCATTCATACAGTAGGCTAGGCTAGCGTCGTACGGGTGAAACTGCGCACGATGGCAGACGGTGCTAATATTTTCGACCTGATTTTGGCGAAGCCATTTGAAAGTCTTCCTTACGAGGAACAAATTAGAATTAAACAGCAGGGCAGATCAACACCTAAGATTGATTTAGTGCAAAAAATAGGGAAATATAACAGGTCTTTTCAGCTCTCCTGGTATGACAAAGTTAGCTGGCTGACTGGAAGTGCTGTGACAAATAAAATGTACTGCTGGCCATGCCTCTTGATGAAACCACCTCACGGATGTGTTGTTTGGTCAAAAGTGGGGTTTGGAGATCTGTCTAACTTTGACAGGGCATATAAAAGACATGAAAAGCGCAATGAACTTGTGAGTGCATGTGCAAGATTAAGTTGCATGGGCAGGATCAGGGTTGAGCATGCAATCAATGAAGGTGCTCGCATTCAAGTGACTAAACATAATGAAACAGTCAAACAAAACAGGGCCTTCCTAAACCGCCTTATTGATGTAACATCCTTGCTTGCATTTTCTCGAAAAGGAACGTAGGGCAGAATTTACTTTTAAATAAGTTTATAATGTAGGCCGAAAATGAGCTTCCCCTCTTTGAAAGACCAGCAGCCGCCACTGTTATATTCAGCTTGTAGTCCAACAACCAACTAGTCAATTTTTGAGGTCTAGTGGTTGAATAAATTTTTTAGTGGTGGTGTGTTCTTTTACATTCTATTTTGCTCCTTCTGATCTAAATGCCTCTTAAGAAATGTGACTGAGCTGGTCCACCAACTAGACTGGCATAAAACCAGCATGAACTAGCCTAGACCAACATGTATTTTGCATGCTGGTTAAACTGGTCTTTTCAGAAGGGTAATTATACAGGGTTTCCTTAAGATCGATTAGTTGACAAGTCATTCAGGCATCCCAACGACTAGTCGATTTTGAAAAGATGTAGTTTTGCGCATCTCTAATAGTCACACAGTCAAGAGAGGATATGAATTTATGGGGGAATGGGATCTAGAAGTGTCATTAGCCACATTCAAACTTGCAATTCCTGAATCAGCACCATGGCTCAAAATAGAAAAAAAGAGCAAGTGTGCTAACCACTGTGAATGTGAGTACTTGCAGTTTTCTTAATAAAAGTGCTTAGTTTTGCTTTAGAGTTTTCCATTCCGGATCAAACAGATTATATAATGAGGGAGATGATTTATAAACCATCTCTCTGTTTGTCCTTGTGTAGAATGAGTGTGATTCAGTTTATCTTTCCAGTCACGTTCTGTGACATCCTGATTAAATGCCAGGATTACCATGTGCCCTTTCTTCAGTCCCGCTGGCCTTCTTGGGTCTTCAACACACCAGTCCTGTTTGGCCCTCTCTTCCTCCTTCCTTCAATCACTATTTTCCTGTATTTTTCTAATACTATCCTTCCTTTATCCATCTGGGCCTGACCTGATCCATCAACCATATGATTTATGATTCACTCGTAGTAGCCACATTTCCATAAATACGGCATCTCCAGGGAGTACAGCATGCTCCCAGAGAGATTTGGGGGAGACCAGCATATGACACAGACTGTGTTTTATTGTGGGTTGGGAAACAAAGACACAAGTGAGTAGGAGGCCTGTCAGCCATCACTCTGAATTGACTGATGGATGGATTGATTCCCTGACATTAACAAAAAGACTGTTATAGATCAACATTCCTTGGTGGATGCTTTGGTGCTCTGATTTATACATTGTGGTGCACTTGATATCTATTTGAAAGAATTTGAATTAAGATTTTGAATTGGACATATCTAATACAAAATTGCTTTAATGGTTAAGTGTGTAATTTCTGAGGCAAAAGCAATTGCATAAATAAAAGAGGTCTTTTTAAAGAGGTGCAAGATGCAACATATTGGTCAAAGACATTCATCTATTGCATGTTTAGAATGTAGAAAAACATTTAAGGTACATGAATGTGTCCTGTGTAAGTCTCTGTGGCAGGGCGGAGGGCAGGGCCGGGTCGTTATTCCACACATCCGGCCCCTAATCAGGCTAATCAAGCCTCAGAGAGGGATGAAGGCAGACTGGAAGTTGCAGTGTGAGAGAGAGAAATATTTACAGACAGCTGTCCGACACCTTTGTGTGTTTGTCTTTTTGTTAAGTTTTGTATTTTGTAATGGTGGCTGTCCCAAATAAATTAAAATAATTAATAACCGGTAACTTGAGTCAAATTGTTTGGGCGCCAGATAAGTAAAAACTTGTTTCTTGGTAAATAGCTCATAAACCACCTATACACAAAATGAATGCTGTCCAATACCCACAATAGTACATAGAATATGGACTTAAATGTACACTCACAAATTGAAGGTTTCAGGTCAGAAAACAAAGAAAACATGTTATTTAAGAAAACAGAAAAAAGCGGTTACTCAATGTTCACTTTTCAAAAAGCATGTATTTTTTTCTCTTTTTCCTCAAAATGACAAAAAATAAATAAATAATGAAAACACAAACAGTACCAAGCAGATTGTGGCTTAAATTCAGTTCAGACTTTCGTTTGATTCACAATACGTTTGTGCGTGCGTGGGTAGTGAGCTTGTATGTGTGTGTGTAAGTGTGTGTTGACTGCATGAAGCAGGCTATGTAGCGGACCCACCACTGAACATTCAGAGCCTGGAAAAATAAGTTTGGAGTCCTTGCGTGGGGTTAAAAGATGATGGACAACAATGCTAATACCATTGGCAGGTGAGACAGGCTGGAGTTATGATGCACCTGGCAGGCGAACTCTGCAGAGCTCAATTCCTCAGTCACTTGGCGATCACACCCGGTAAGCGCACACAGAAAATCCAGGAACAAATGGCAGCACCCGGCCTTCAGGTAGCATGTGTCCCGCTTAGTTAACCTACTAGTTTTAATTTTCCACTTCTCTCTCTCTTTTATATAATTTCCTCATTGGTTTCCTCCCATTTGGAAAAGTGAAAAAGACGGTATGGATTTTTTTCCATATCGCCACAAACTATTATTTAAATTGTCAAGCCGGTTCTCGCATCCTCCTTTCCATTAATCCCCTTTACGGTCTCCTTTACTGAATATGAATCTCCCATGACAGGCCCTCTCTCCTCTTGAGCTGTGCGACTGAGCACCAGTGGCGCAAGGGTGCAATGATGAAAAATAGGCATTGATGTCTTGCTGAAGAGGCAGCCATATGCAGATATGATGTCACAAGTACCAAATACAAGTTCCCCAAATTCCAAACGAGCCATTTCAACAGCCTGGTTTAAATAAATGCTCTTTTTCAATTAAGGAGGTAGTTTCAGTTTCAGTAAATGTTTTTATAGTGCCATGGCCTCTTATGTCAAAAGATCAAGTAAAATTGTATTCCTCTTGTCATGACCCCTTTAAAGTGTTTTTGGATCACTCCATTGTTAGGAAGTACAGTTATACCTAGTAAAGAGACCAGTATGAACAATAATGTCCAGGAGACAAAGGAGTTTCAATCAATAGAGAGAGAGTTTATTGAAGACGAAGTTCTCTCCACATTTCCAAATACATAAGACAGAATGAGAAAATGAGTTGAGGATCTAAGCTCGAACTAACTTAGATTATTGAAACCACAGTAATTATAGGCATATGAAAATGAATTGACATCATCTCTTATGAGTACGGTGATCTGATTGGTGAACAGTTGAATGCAATCATTCAAAATATTATATTTTTAAAACACTAAGTCAAGTTGATAAGCAGAAATAGGTTAGAGGCGTGTCTTCTCTTTAGATAAACTGGCATCCAGTTCCTTTGAATTAGTCACATGATTCTCAAAACTACAAACAATCCCTCCAATGACATCATTAGACAGAACACTACATCTCTCAAGGTTGAGACACACTCACTGGGACTCAGGCCCAGGGGTGTAAGTAACGGAATTCAAATACTCACATTACTGTAATTAAGATTCCCAGGTACTTTTTAAGTAGTTTAAAACGTTTACTTGAGTAAATTTTAAGTGCTGTAACTGTACTTTTAATGCGCAATTTTCCCACCATCTGTGTTCGCTACTTCCCTGTCCAGATTTGTATTTATCTATCAACATGATTAGCTAGGGAGAGTCTCGTGACTTCTGTCAAATCAAATCACATGTAAAAAACTTGAACGGCAGCTGTATATCTGGTGCCAACTGTTATGGATGTGGAGGATTTTCACACACACACACACACACACACACACACACACACACACTCACACAACAATGATGGCAGAGCTGCCATGTAAGGTGCTAGCCTGCCATTGGGGCAACTTGGGGTTCAGTGTCTTGCCCAAGGACACTTCGGTATTTGGAGTCATGTGGGCCAGGAATCGAACCCTGCAATTAGTAGCCGACCCACTCTACCACCTGAGTCACAGCTGCCCCAAAACTTATTGAGGTAAATTTCATATTTCTGCTATAATGTAGCCTGTAATTTTGCTATCTATCACTTAGCTTATTGGGTTGATGTGAGAGATTAAGGCAATGTTATCAATATGGCTGGGCGATAAAACAATCTTGATGTTTATCTGAAAAACAAAAACATATCGATATCGATGATAACTTTTGAGTCATTTTCTATACTATTTTTATTCTATTCTTTTTTTCTACATCTAGACCAGGGGTATTCATTACATCGATCACGTTGGTGGCTGAATAACTTGAGTAGCTTTAAAAGTATTAATGCAATAGAATTAAACAGTGACATTTAAAAAAAAATATATAATATTGTTAGTTTTTTAATAATACCAACCCCTGATGTAGAGAGTGTGTTAATTTGTATAATAAATGACCAGGAAAGTAGAGATGATAAAATATTTAATTAATTATGCTCATCCTCATGCCATCCCAGATGTGTATGACTTTCTTTCTGCAGCAGAACACAAATTAATATTTTTAGGAGAATATCTCAGCTCTGTAGGTCCATACAGTACAAGTGAATGGATGCCAAAATTTTACGGTCCAAAAAGAACATAAAGGCAGCACAAAAGTAATCCATATGACTCCAGTGGATAAATCCATGTCTTCAGAATAGATATGATAGGTGTGGATGCGTGTGGATAATTTATGGTAAGTGATTGTAAAGGTATTCAATGGAAAGGAGAACTCGAGAACAGGCTTTTCAATATAAATAATAGTTTTAATGATAAACTCAAAAGACCACATAAACACACACATGACGGACATGTCCGCTAACGATCTCTCTCTCCCGCACGACACCCTGCAGTCGACCTTTATACCTCGGAGGCTTGATTAGCCTAATACTGGGTGTGTATGATCACGACTCGGCCCCGCCCTCCGCCCTGCCACAGTGATGTATTTTAAAAGTTGTCAGTCACAAACACCCATAAAATACCTAGATTTTTTATTCTTTCTGGCAAACAGCCTTAAAAGAGAATGTAAATTATGGTAAATTATGGAAATTAATAATTTCCTGAACACTTCCTCTTATCTGCCATTGGTGAAAAAAACATATAGTCCTGCCCCAAAATAACACCATTGGTTGAGCCAATGTTGGCTGGTTGGAATGCTCAAACAAACATTGAAAGTGCCATTAATCCAGGTTTACACTCTGAACACACATCTCTTGGAGAAGGGAATCCTTGAAAATCTCTCCTTTTCATCTCATAAACCTGCAAGCGGTTACACATGGTCCTTTTTAAAGTTTTTTTGTGTGCATTGTGTGCACCCCATGGCATAAGGCGTACCATATTTTAATAAAGGAGAAGATATGTTGAATTTTTTTTTTTTTTTTTTCAGGCTTGCTGCACATATCATCATGCAACAGATTAGGACAGGATTTGTAGAGCTTAGCTGATGGACACATGCTGTCCCCAAACACCCTGCACATACAAATACAGAATGAACAGAATAGAGATGATTTAGGCAGATTTAAGTTTTTCTTGCCCATCAGATTCTACATTTAAAAGAGCTGCAATGTCCTTAGTGACTCGACTAATGCATTAGACACTTCTTGTTGTGTTCATAGTTGATGTATGCCCCACCTCACCAGAGTCAGCGGCCAAGTGTAGAGGGATTAGAGGCGGAGGCAGTGCTCGGTGGGCTTTGGCCTTCATGATCTCCCATCTGACCAACCCAGACCAGACCACTCTCCCAGTAAACTGTGGGTGACACAACCACACAAGATAATGACATCACGTCGTAGCAGATTCGATTGTGCATCACCCAAAATGACAATGCCTTGTACAGATGGTAAACTACATTGAGAAGTAGAATGTAATTTGGATGTTAGTTCAGAAAAACGCACCAGTACCAACATTATATTCTAATATGTAAATGTTACATATTTATTTTAACATTGAATAATTAATGAGCATTGCATTTACTGTATATAGCGCTTTTCTGACATTACAGTCAAAGCACTTTACATTGTGAACAGGGGGTTCTCCTCAATCACCACTAGTGTACAGCATCCACCTAGATGATGCAACAGCAGCCGTAGTGTGCTAGTACGCTCAACACACACCAGCTGTTGCCACAGAGAAGAGTGATAGAGCCATGTGGCGATGGGGGGGCTTGGCCGAGCAACGTCTGTAGAGAACAACGCCGGGAGATGAACGGTAAGGAATGACACCCGTGGGAAATTATCTCTAATAGCTGTTCTGTGTTACAGTGATAGCTGGAGAGGGATAAGAGGGCAGTCCAGACTGCCGGAGGAGAGAGAGGGAGACCGACCTGAGTGTGTGTGCCCTGCTGAAAAGCAAACTGTGTGTGTTATACTGAAAAGTAATGTAAATAAAGAAACTTATATGGATTGTTTATCCGGCTCCCGCTTCCTCCTTCCTACCTGAAGAAGCGACTTATCACAGTGGTGCCGAAACCCAGGAATTAGGAGGAAGAAAACAACATCATGGAGTCCTTGCCGTTGGCCAAAGTATTCAAGACCCTCACCAGTATCCACCAAGCACAACATTAGTCTCTGCTTGAGCTGTGTCTGGAACTGGAGCAGCAGTTCCAGGTGCTCTTCCAGGCTCAAGTGGAGGACCGACAGTACTATGGAGCTTGGTACACCAGGAGGTGTCTTCCGCCACAACTTCGGACCCACCTACACCCATACCGTACATTACTCTGACGAAAATGGAACCTTAAGACGACCAGGAGGCATTCCTTGAGCTTTCAGATCAGTTGGTGGGCGCATGGAAGTGGACGGGGAAGGCCAACTCGCGGCCCACCTACTACCTGCATCCAACCTCCTGGTGTACGAAGATCTGAAGATAGCCATCCTGCAACAGATTGGCTGAAGCCCAGAGCAACAACGGCAACACTTCCGCTCGCTGACGCTCGGCTGCCGTTCGCATTCACTCGACGGCTCCGTGAAACCTGCCGAAGGTGACTGCTGGCTGAAGATCGCAATGCCGAGGAGATACTCGATCTGGTGGCATTGGAGAAGTTCATTGTCTGGTTACCAAAAGGGTCAGCGGAGTGGGTTCAGTACCACCGACCAGCGTCGCTGGATGGGGCATTCCAGCTTGCTGAGGACCATATGGTGGCGTATTCGGGGACCGGTGAGCACCCTTCTTCTCTCTCTCTATATATATATATATACCTCTCTCTGTCTCCACTCTCTCTCCTCCCTTCCCCTCTCCTTCCCCTCTTCCTGTTCCTATTCCCCGGAAATGGGTATTTCTGACCCCAAACCCGGTTTCCTGGTCCCGTGGGGCATCAAACCGCAGGTCTTCCCTTACCCTCTCCGCTCTCTCCTACAGGCTGGTGAATCTGCTGCCACGGGTGTGGGCATGAAGTCTGGGCCGGTCTGCTGGAGTTGGATACAAGCAGGTGGGTGAGGTAAGGTGTGTGCACAGGGAAATTAAAAATTACCCTGTAGTGATGGTCATTATTCAATTTTGGGGACAAAAGCATATTGTTAAGGCTGCTGTTAGCCTACTGACTGATCTTACTCAAAAGGGTTCACCAATTCACCAGAGAGCCGTGTCAGCAGGCGTTCTTGCAGATGGCAGCTGCATTTTGCGGCAGGTTGTTATTGCACTCTCCCTTTTATATTGCAGACGGGCCCATTGGACAGGGGGTTGGGAGCGATACTGTCCCAGATCTTGGAGGGGAAGGAGCGTCCCATGCTGTACATTAGTCACAAACTATCACTGAGAGAGACTTAGTACAGCACGATAGTAAGGAGCGTTTAGCCATCAAATGGCGGTCCTCACCCTCCAGTACAATCTGCTTGGGCATACCACGGCCAACTTCAGTGGCTCCATAGCATGAAGGATACTAATGCATGGATCACACGTTGGCATCTAGATCTCTAGCCTTTTAAGTCAAGGTGGTCAAAGGCCAAGATCGCAGGTGGCTGTTGCAGGTTTCCTCTCCAGAAATAGGGGAGGGGGGTGACGGGCGATTGGGGTATGTGGTGATGTGGCCGTTGCCGAGCGATGTCTGTAGATAGCGAGGCCGGGAAAGGAACAGTAGGTATTGACACCTGTGGGAAATTATCTATAACAGCTGTACTATTACAGTGAGAGGTGGAGAGGGATAAGAGGGCAGTCCAGACCGCTGGAAGAGAGAGAGACCGACCTGTGTGTGCCCTGCTGAAAAGCAAACCGTGTGTACAATACTGAAAAGTAGTGGAAATAAAGAAACTTACATGGATTGTTTATTCGACTCCCGTGTCCTTCTTCCTACTTGAACAAGTGACTTATCACAAGCCAATTTATGGAGGGGGTTATTAGGAGGCCATGGTTAATTAGGGCCAATGGGTGGGAATTTGTCCAGGACACTTCTTTTTACCTGGGATTTTTAATGACCACAGAGAGTCAGGACATCATTTTAACATCTCATCTGAAGGCATTTCATCCATGCATATTCAAACCTATACTTTATAAGCTTTGCAAAGATGTCCTTCATTGCTTTAAGCCACTGTTGTTTTTACCCTCCACCACCCCATCACCAACAGTTTAGGTCCTATCCTCCCAGAAGGGGAAAGCTCATCTTCCCTGCCGTCATCATCTTCTGGCATAATCTGGCGATTCAAATGAGAAACTGAGCGATAAACCCTAGAATGGGGCTTCTGCCAAAGGAAACTGTTCTCCCACTTTATTTGCATTAATTGTTATATTCTCTGAGTCAATCTGGAAGAAATATAATTTAGTGGTGAAAAAAAAAAATTATGCTGTTTCATGTCACCTGCTCAAACACAGTTAAACTTTTGCTTTAAGCTTCTTAGTTGGTTTATTGTTGACAAAGACATATTTTAGAGGAAGTTGTCTTGACTATAAATCAACCTAACAGTGCTATAAGGATTTGAATACAATGAGCTACAATAATTAGTTTTTTTGCCATTTAGCAGGTATTTTTTATAGAAAGTGATTTATTCTACATTAATTGCAAGTACACCCTCCTAATGAACATAATAGATTAGTTCTTACTGTGTATTTGAATGGAAAATCAATCAGTCATCAGTTCTACACTCTCATAACGTTAATTCAATTTCAAACAGAAAATTGCTTCTGTTTTCTGAATGTTTCATAAAACTTTGTGGCAAAACATCATTGTCTACAGTCACATAATGACAACACAGAACCAAAAATGTTTCCTCTCTTGAATTCGTCAGCATATTTTCCTTTATTGCTAGTAATTTAGTTTCTCTTTCCAAGGAAAAAAATAAATTCTGCTCACCATAAGATGTAATGTAGATTAGTGCACATTTGTGCATTGTTCTTAAAAAGCATTATCTCATGAGATCTATTTAATGATGTAAAGGATTAGAATGAATAATTTATAAAAGTTTGAATTATATAATATTTATGCACTTATGTAATCAGCATGGACCTTCGCCACTTACTACACCCCGTTACTATAGTGCCGGTCAATCCTGCTTGATCCTGCATAGATTTAAAAGTCAGGGATTTTAGAAAGATTTTGCGTGTATCATCAATTATGCTTATCCTAGCCCCCTTTTCTGCTGCTGTATGTGTGTTTGCGTGTAAGAGAAATTGAATCTTTTAGTCTTTAATTCAGAAACAGTAATTTGTCCTTGACATGCCTTCAATCTCAAATCACTTTAACCTTTTTACATAAGCAGGTACAGAACATTGTATCTTATTTACAGACCTGGATACAAACCCCAGCTAGTATACTAGTAGAACTCTGTGTGTTGGAACATTTTGTGTACTAGAAAAAGTACCGTTATTAAGGACTTTTGGATTTCTGATTAATGATTTATAACTTTGGGAGCAATTAGATTATTAATAGAGATCAGTTTAAACAATGGCATGTTAGTGCAACATCTAGACAATTGTGAATAGCTTTAATTGAATCCAGGACAAAATGGTCTCACTATCTAAGCTGTGTTTCAGAAGGCAGACTGTAGAGAGGACTAGTGTTGTTGGCATTTAAATCAAGTAATTAATTAGCAGTTCTGAGAGTCCCCTCTCAAACTCCATACCTGAAGCACCTGAGAGCCACTACCCATGTTTACAGTCAACACCTCAACCCCTCTTAATCAGAGATTTACTTGTAGTGGTCTCAATGGAGAAATGTTCTTTTTGTCTGCAAAATGGACAGCATTTACTGTGTTAGCAGGGGCTAATTGCTAATGCTAACAAGCCAAATCTTGACCCTCTGGTCTGTATCATTAGAAAAAGTTGTCCAACTTGGTAACATGTGCCATGTAAGCCAATCATATAAAGACCATAATGTCATATAAATGTGGTCTGAATGTTACAAAAGTTAATAACCATTGTGACATTTCTTGACTTCTCTTATAAAAAATAAAAATCCTAAAGCAAACTCCAAATACAGCTCTCTCTGAAATGAATGATTCATGTCAAACTTCCCCTCTAGGGAAGAGGCTCTGCTGTAAGTGGTCCAGAGATTGAGAGAAAGACAATTATCTAACAAAATTCTCTGTACCTCAAGTGCACTGAAGGTAAAAAAAGCTTGACTCTTTGTTTGCCATTACTCTGAAATAGCACTACAATGGCATAGTTTGAGATCAAGATCAAGAGATGAGATCAAGGACTGACAGACTTAAAAAAAATGCCATCCCCGTCTGTTGCTCACTTCGACATTGTGTTGAAGAAGCAACACTAGGGGTCTCTCTTGAGGTCCGATTATACCTCTGATCTATGAAAAAAGGCCAATGAGAAGTTGGCAGACAGAGTTTGCATGTCTCGTGTGTCTGTATAAATGCAGGGAAATGCATTTGTTTCGTTCAGAAATGTTCTTCGGAGCTGATGGTCGTGTATGCAGTGAGCTGCGAGTCACACAACTGTTCCTCTACCTCTGAGTGATCTGCTGTTGGATCTACAGCGCACTTCAGCAGCTTTCTCCTTAAGCGCAAAACTTAAAAGGGTGTTTTGTTAAAAGAGTGATTTTCTCTAAAAGAGTATTTTCCTCTAAAAGAGCAATACACAGCGGTGTTGAACGTCCTTTTCAGGACGCGTCTTTATAAAGATGCCTTTCTGCCCCTGTGTAGTTCCTGGATGCGGTAGAGTGCTCTCCGCTTCAGACGGCCACAGGTGCTGTCTCGTGTGTCTGGGCTGCGATCACACCGAGGCAGCATTTGTGGATGGTTCATGTTCTCACTGCGAGAACATGACCATGGCAACGTTGCGGTCACGGCATTCCTTCAACCGAAGGAACGGCACTCCAGCCGGCCCCCGCATCGCTCCTTCCCAAAGGATTGAGGATGACGCGGCTGACGATGGAGGCAATCTGGGGATGGCAGCAGGCTCGGTTTTGCCGGATATGCCCCCTCGAACCACCCACCCACCGGCACGCTCCTTGACTCCCGTTAGGGCTAGAGGCAAAAACAGCTCACCTCACAGCAGCTTGCCTATCCTCTGGAGCCCCCCGAGCTGGATGAGCTCGCCGCTGCATTGGAGAGCGTTCCGGCATCTGACGCGGGTGACTTGTCTGGGCTGCCGCCTTCGAGCCAGCACACCCAGGCTGAGGCCGACGCCCAGATGTCCCACATGCTTGCCCGGGCCGTCGCGGGTGGATTATTGATTCCTGGGGTCTGCGCGCCCAACCTCCAACCGAGATGAAGGGTTTCTACAGTCCTTACTTCATCGTACCCAAGAAAGGTGGCGGCTTTCTACTCAAATCTACCCTGTAATGGAATAGGTGCTCCACAGGTCAGGGCTCCTATGTGGACTTACCCCCTGTGTGTATTTTCCATGGTACGGTCCCCTTACGAGCAGACCCACGTCTCCTTTGGGCAGTTCCCACTGCCCCCCGGTCGCTGTGTGTGTAGCAACTCCTCCCTCCGAAGAGGAGGGATCTACCACCGCGCCACTTCCCACATGTGACCTAAAAGCCCATGTGGTGTATGTCTCCACTCTTACCTCCCCCTCTCTGGGCAGGTGTGGTCTCCACAGGGTCTTTTCCCCCTGTAAGAATGGGAAACTGGGTAAGACCCCCTTCCCCGATGCATGTAAGGGCCCCAGCCGTTTTGCTCTATGCGAGAAACATAGAGAGAAAAGAGGCCCGGCTAGGCTCGGCCCGTTCCCAGGTTGGCAAGCGTCGCCTTGTTCCACTGTCTAGGGTAACTATAAGTATTCCAATGACTTTATGGGGCATTGGGGGAAGGATACCTGCAGTCTGATACAGCTGGTCGTTTTGGCACGTCAAGTATCTGCCTGCTCCTGTGTCAGCAGTACACGTACACGGCTCAGCGCATGGCGGGATTTAAATTGGACCCCTAGTGTCGCTTCTTCGACACAACGTCAAAGTGAGCGACAGACGGGGATGTCTAGGTTACGGATGTAACCTCCGTTCCCTGGTGGAGGGAAGAGAGTCCTCCAGGCCACGTCGCTGAGCCGAGCCACTGTGGCCGGACCATTTCCGGCTCCTCAGAAAAATCCTGAATGAAACAGACGCATTTCCCCGCCTTTATACCCATTTGTCCTGGGGCGGGACATGCAAATTCTGTCTGCCAACTTCTCATTGGCCTTTTTTCATAGATCAGAGGTATATTTGGCGCTCAAAAGAGACCCCTATCAGGGAACGGAGGTTACATCCGTAACCTAGACGTTTTTGTGACCATGTAATCAGAGCTCACAGAAGAGTTGTTCTCAAAAAGGAAAGCTCATGTGAAGTGGTTATAGAACACAGGAAGTGGCCTCTCCTGTAACCTGTTATCTCACTTTTTCTTCTATCTCTCTGAATTCTCTTGCTATTATTTTTGTGTTAACAGTATTATTTCTTAATATAAAGGATTAATAATTAAGTAATAATAAATGCTCTTCTGTATGCACAGCACATCTTTCATTGGATTTGTACAGCATAAATGTATATATATGAAAATATTATATAATGATGCCATCATACTGCAAAGCAGTGCTTTATGTAACTCAAAATTCACCTTATTTTGCAACGTGGAAGTAAGCAGCGGCGTCATGTCTGGCGAATGTGTAAAAGTTCTGCTGTTGTTGACCACAATGTAAATAAATAGAAGGTTAATAATACCAGCATTTAGTGATATACGTTTATAAACTATCACACAACCACTGGATGTACAGCAGAATGATGGCTTAATGTCTGATAATTTTCTAACTTCAGCATTTATAGTAAAAAAGTAAATCATTCTCATGTTGCTGTATGTTGTATTGAAGAGAGTGTAATAAAATCTGCTTCTTAGTTTACTGAGATCAAGATCTGCCATTAATAGAAGGTTGATAATGGCAGCGCCATAGTTTCACTGAAAAATAAGGTGGATAAAGCACAGGACGAGCAGCTCACCAGCTTTAATGTTATTGCATTAGCTTAAATTTTCATTATGATACTCTTCTGAGTAATTCCACATCATTTGAAAATGCTTGTCAACTGGGCCTGGTATACCCTCACTAGAAACAGCTTTTTGAGAACATTAAGGCTAAAACGATTAATCGTTGTTATCAACAACGTCGACAATAAAAAGTTGTTGACCAAAAATGTTAATGCGAATAATCATTTGATCTCATTTAACGTAACATGAGATCATATGAAACTCTAATGATGAAGTGCGAGAGAAGCACTGCAGTTCGTGCCTGACCGAGGAGAGGAAGAAATACACAGCTCACAGTCCAGATGCACTCTAAACTTTACAAACAACTTTAGGTAATGTAGATCGAATTGTATGATTGAATTATTATGCAAAAAATTTTAATAAGTAAATACAGAAGAACTCTCATTGTGGAATAAGTGGAGCCGGAGCTCTTTAAAGGAAACACCTCGGCATTACATCTTACATGTAGTTATATTTAATGCATTATAGCTTTATTAAAGTTAAAATAATATGGAAGATGATTTTGTCATCATTATTATTAGTGAGCATGTTTAAGACAACCTTTTAAGTCGAAGCACAAACTGAATAATTGGTTAAGAGCTAATGATTAATCGTTGCAATAATCGCAGTATAGTCAAATAATTGTTAGATTAATCGATTATCAAAATAATCGTTATTTGCAGCCCAGAGGACATGCACTGGATTATGTATTTCCAGCAATGTTTAAGTGCAAATAACAAAATGCACATTGTTAAATGGACGATTGGAAACTTAAGCCATCTATGGGAAAACATGATGCCTTGAATGACAATCTATCTGCTTTAAAGGGGGAAATCCTATTCGAGGGAGAACTTTTTCATGGAATCAGTTAATGACTCAGCATCTGCCCCTAAGTTATCGACAGCAGTCTGTAGAGTTCAGCATTGGCATTAAGTCATTTTTAAACTGCAGGATCATATGGACATGGTAGGGATTTACCAAAAAAAAATGATATATTTTTTAAAGAATGATCCCTGAATATTTAGCATAACAATAAATCTGAAATAATAATGGCTGACTTGAAGCTTTTCCCAAAGTTCAAAGACAAATGTTTAAATGATCTTTATAAAACTCATTCCAGCTCTGAAATCTGATTGGATGAGCTGTTTGAAACCACTTTAAAATAGTCACACACACACAAACACACACAAACAATATATATGTCTGTGCATCAGTTAAACTCTATATTACTGTAATGCGGCAAGTTCATATAAACCATTGAAAAGCCTGGACTTATAATAATATAATTCAGTATATTACTTGCCAGATAATTTTTTATAAATGCAATTAGTTTTTGCCCATGGGTGTCTTTTATAAAAGCAATAATCCACTCAAGGTTATGCATTATAGTGAGTATTATTAATAGATGCAATTATGTGTATAGCATACAGTAGGTGTCTTTTATAAAAACAATAAACCAGCCAAGCATGTGCATTAGAGTGATTTTATCATGGTTAAGGAGGTTTTAGGCACCCTGCTTTGCACTGAAATGCAAATTGAAATTAGATGAAATGCTCAGTTTATTGCTTTAATTAATGGTGAACTTGACTGAAAGTTTCATCTGAGCTCATAGAAAAGGCAGCCTTGCCAATATTGTCACATCCTCACCTTAACAGGGGCCTAATGTTCAAGTACTGTATATATGATTTAACTTTAACCTTTGATGAAGGTAGGAAACAAGTTCAGAGTGAATCTCTACTTGTGTGAGAAGCCACAAGTACTGTATGTGTCATTGAACTCCACTTGTTATAGTCTAACTTGGTCACTAATGGCACTTTTCCACTGCACGTTACGGTTTGACTCGACTCTATTCGCTTTACTTTTCTGTTCTGTTTAGTGCCGCCTCAACGTGGGTGGGATTATAGGCTTATCATCATAGTTGTGCTGCCTCTACTGCCGTGACATCATGTTAAACGTGACACAAAACAACAAACAATAGCATGACTTCTAGCTGTTAGCTACTAGCACATTGTGCTACATAAAGCAGTTGCATGGTGATTTTACACAAGTGTAAAATTAAATTAGCCTGGTTGTTTTAGATGCAAGCTTTCCAGTAGCTGGTCAACTAAATAAAGTTACCAGAGTATAGAGTTAACGTACCATCCTCCATCGTGGAGTCCAGGGCACTCTCCCTCCCATTGCTATCTAGATAGCGTCCATTTGGTCGAACCACTTCCACTTTTCCTTGATGGGTCTGTAGTAACTTTTAAGTTGTTTTTTTTTTTTACTTTTCCCTACACTGTTGGTAGGTCCGGTGGTAGCTGTGTCTCAGCTGTGCAGCCAATTTTTAATTTTGTTTGTTGCTAACGAGAGGAACGTCTGCAACTAATTTATTGACCATGGTGTGGTGTCATTTCTTTTAACAATTCAAAAGTCACTTGAACAATTGATTCAACTGCTATCACTGTAGCTAACTTTAAAACTAGCTTGTTGATGTCTCGTGTTGAAAATCCAGTGACGCTGGTAGTGATGATTCTCTCTGACCAATCAGTGATCTGCAGGTTTTTGAAGTCACATTTAGTAATGGCTAGCTTGGAACCTCGACTGAGTACCAGATACCAGATACTATCCACTGTGGGAAACCCCCAAAAAGCGAGCAGAGTCGAGTCGAGTCAAGTTGTACCGTGCAGTGTAAAAGACCCATAAGAGAATCAGTTGTTTGACTGGAATCTTTGATGAGCGGAAAGTGTGATATCTTTAGCGCTCCCATGGGAAATTTGTTTTAAACCACACAAGTATTATAATGACTGTGACAACATATGAAATTCCCAGAGGGGCTTCTATAGTAATCACCAAACAAATAATGAAGAACAAAAAAATAAGTCTCAATTTAATAATGCTGGAATTTTGTCTGTATATTATTGTCATACAGCTGTATACACCAGTTAAATTATTGAGTGCATTATGTTGGGAAGTTAATTTCTAACTTGTTGTTTTTCTCTCTATATTTGCATTACTCTTTTTTCCAAAGTAACTCACAATGCATTGAAAGAATACTGTACATTTTATCAGTAGCCTATGTGTACCCTTGGAATCAAACTGCAGCACTTACCAGTTGAGCCACAGGAACACTCTCTCGCTATGTCTTACTTGTGTGTATCGCCTGCGGATATCCCCTCAACTGCTTCCAGAGTCCAGAAAAGTACCAACAGCAGGGGAATATCTGCCAGGACTCACCTTTCCACAGATTTACTCCAGATTTTCTTCCCATCCGGCTTACCCATGCTACAGGGATTGAATTAATTAAGGTTTATTTGATATCTTAAATACTTGTGCCCTTTATTGGTTTAGTTCACAGAGCTGTCTGCATTCTTTGCTAATGTTGTGTGTGATCTGTGGAGAGCAGATGCTGATCTATCTGTCTATCTGTCTTTCTTTGACTGTCAGTGTAGACGTTATATAAGAGGCAGAATTTATATTGTCATATTTAAATATGTTTGTACATATAGGGGAATTCAGGTTATTGTAATTGGGCACACATTGAGTGCACATTGAAATAGAGCAACTGCATGACAACTAAAGAACTTCAGCTCCTGTCTGTTTGTCTTGATGACTGAAGCGGTTTAATTTAATCAATTAGCTTAAATTGACAACAGATGCTGCCTTCCTGTTGAAAGGTATTACAGAGGTCTGGCCCTCAGTGATGCTGTAACTCTCAGTGCATGATTGGCAGCTGCTGTATGTCTACTTTGTAGCAAAAGCATTACATCTTCTGATTTTGAGCCTTTGAAGTAGGCTTATTCAAACAGCTTACTGTGCAAAACTGCAATGAAAATATTTTGGATGCTTGTGACTATATCCCAAATGGTGTCCTCACAGGGAGTTGTTGAAACCATCCCAGGGCTGGTATACTATATTGAATTCTTGGTACGCTGTTTGTCCAATCAGATTAGAGGACTGGAACTAACTGCTGTATAAAATGATTTTAAATTAATTTCTGTTTGTTTGCCTTCACCATTATTACAGAAGGGAGCTCTCTTTAGACTCTTTCAACATTGCCAAGTTCACTGTTGATGTTGTGTTATTTAATTGATCCAGTCAAAGTAGCTAGCTTTTGTTTAGTAATGCTTTATTCATTGGTACTGTAATTTATATTTTATTAATCAGAGGCTCTTGTGCCAGGGAGTGTTGCAGAGTGCACTGTGAAGGGACCAGAGCCGGGAGGCTGTGACTCTCTAATTCAGGCCATACCAACAATGAAACCCATAAAAACCAAGAACTCCATTGCAGATCTGTTGTTTCGGGATACAAATTGTCAAATTACTCTTGCTCCAGCACTTAATTCATCTATTTGTCATCAAGAAGTCTTTTGTTATGAGTTAGGCAATGTTTTCCCTGTGTTTTGCAACCTAAACAGTTGCCATAATTTTGCGCTAAGTATTTCATGCAAAAACCAGTACCATGGTCACTAACCATGCTCAGTCTAATTTATCTTGGAGCAATGTGTGCTGTAATGGTGCCACATTGTATTAAAATCAAACCATTGTTATTTTTAGTTTTAATAACAAACAGGCCTTCTATCTATGTAATTAAGGCATACTATGTAGTCTTATTATAGATTGTGCCATTCACAAAACTGTGCTAAATGCCTGGCACAGTTACTGCTGTGTTATTGCAGTCCACGGAAAGCAGGTGTTAAATACAATTTTTATAAAAAAATAAAAAATACATTAAAAAGGAATCGATGAGTCTATCGATCGTGGCAGCAGTTTCTCATCAAATGATGATGAAATTATGCAGAAGAGCAGTATTTCATATATCAAACAGTGTTGTAGTCAAGCCACTAGATCTCAAGTCAGAGTCGATTCTCAAGTCCTCACTGCTTGAATCCAAGTCACCAATTTCGTGTCTGAATCAAGTCCAAATCGAGACGTATACAGGTGAAACTTGAAAAATTAGAATATCGTGCAAAAGTTCATTAATTTCAGTAATTCAACTTAAAAGGTGAAACTAATATATTATATAGACTCATTACAAGCAAAGTAAGATATTTCAAGCCTTTATTTGATATAATTTTGATGATTATGGCTTACAGCTTATGAAAACCCCAAATTCAGAATCTCAGAAAATTAGAATATTGTGAAAAGGTTCAGTATTGTAGGCTCAAAGTGTCACACTCTAATCAGCTAAACACCTGCAAAGGGTTCCTGAGCCTTTAAATGGTCTCTCAGTCTGGTTCAGTTGAATTCACAATCATGGGGAAGACTGCTGACCTGACAGTTGTGCAGAAAACCATCACTGACACCCTCCACAAGGAGGGAAAATCTCAAAAGGTAATTGCAAAAGAAGTTGGATGTTCTCAAAGTGCTGTATCAAAGCACATTAATAGAAAGTTAAGTGGAAGGGAAAAGTGTGGAAGAAAAAGGTGCACAAGCAGCAGGGATGGCCGTAGCCTGGAGAGGATTGTCAGGAAAAGGCCATTCAAATGTGTGGGGAGCTTCACAAGGAGTGGACTGAGGCTGGAGTTACTGCATCAAGAGCCACCACACACAGGCGGGTCCTGGACATGGGCTTCAAATGTCAAACGTCTTACCTGGGCTAAAGAAAAAAAGAACTGGTCTGTTGCTCAGTGGTCCAAAGTCCTCTTTTCTGATGAGAGCAAATTTTGCATCTCATTTGGAAACCAAGGTCCCAGAGTCTGGAGGAAGAATGGAGAGGCACACAATCCAAGATGCTTGAAGTCCAGTGTGAAGTTTCCACAGTCTGTGTTGGTTTGGGGAGCCATGTCATCGGCTGGTGTTGGTCCACTGTGCTTTATTAAGTCCAGAGTCAACGCAGTCGATCTACGGGACATTTTAGAGCACTTCATGCTTCCTTCAGCAGACAAGCTTTATGGAGATGCTGACTTCATTTTCCAGCAGGACTTGGCACCTGCCCACACTGCCAAAAGTACCAAAACCTGGTTCAATGACCATGGTATTACTGTGCTTGATTGGCCAGCAAACTCGCCTGACCTGAACCCCATAGAGAATCTATGGGGCATTGCCAAGACAAAGATGAGAGACATGAGACCAAACAATGCAGAAGAGCTGAAGGCCGCTATTGAAGCATCTTGGTCTTCCATAACACCTCAGCAGTGCCACAGGCTGATAGCATCCATGCCACACCGCATTGAGGCAGTAATTAATGCAAAAGGGTCCCAAACCAAGTACTGAGTACATATGCATGATTATACTTTTCAGAGGGCCGACATTTCTGTATTTAAAATCCTTTTTTTTTATTGATTTCATGTAATATTCTAATTTTCTGAGATTCTGAATTTGGGGTTTTCATAAGCTGTAAGTCATAATCATAAAAATTATATCAAATAAAGGCTTGAAATATCTTACTTTGCTTGCAATGAGTCTATATAATATATTAGTTTCACCTTTTAAGTTGAATTACTGAAATTAATGAACTTTTGCACGATATTCAAATTTTTCGAGTTTCACCTGTAAGTCAAAGTTACCAGTCCTTGTTTGTATTGTAAAAAAAATCACAGTTTTGTTTATTGACACACACACAAATTCAGCTTTTCAGAGTGTATTGTACAGGAAACGATCCCGTATTATAATGGATGGGTGGCAACTCTAGAATATAGCTTACCTTTTGCGGTGCACCCGGGAAAGATGCCGGTTGAAATTAGAGGTTGTCACCAGCTTTTCCTCAATCACTCTTTGACAAATTTTTCATTTTGCTGAATATTTCTTCACATCTATGGCAAAATCACTGTAACCAAAACTGACAACTTGGGGCACTGGCATGTTGATGTAATGTTAAATGTGTCTGGTTTGCTAGCAAATGTTATTTAATTGGCTGAATGAGCTTTAAATGTGTTGTTAGCGATTTTTCCAGTTTTGTAACTTCCACAGGCTGAGCCGTTGGATTAGCCACACTCTTCTTTCCAAATGCACTCAAGTCCGAGTCTTTAGTGTTCAAGTCCAAGATGAGTCACGAGTCATAAATATTGTGATTCGAGTCGGTCTCGGGTCCGAGTCCTGGATGTCCAGCATATACCCATATGCGCTGTGTATTTTAGTGTACTATGCTCAGAGTCTGAGAAAACAGTGTGAAAATTGCATGCATGTACAACACATTTGGTTGGACAATCTAAAAACTTTGAAGCCATTTTTCGCAGTTGCAATGTTGATGTAGTTACTGGGTTTTACCATTGTAGAGAAGAGTAGTCTGCTGCATTCTCCACAACCCATAACTCTGCAATGCAATTAATACTTATTTTGTGGCCATGTTTGCTCCATTTCCTGGTTTGCACAATTCCATTTGTGAATCAGGAGCTAAAACAATACAAAAAGTTTGTAATATAAACAGTGCTATCAGTGGACACAGTTCATTCTGCAACTCCAATCCACAGGGCACCGGGATGGTTTCTGGGGCTTTCAGTGTAAAGAATGAAGGATTAATGTCATTAGATGTACTGTATGTAAAGAAGGGCCTGGTGACAGGGCCCTCACTTGATCTCTGTAGGCTGTAGGGTGGTTAAGCATTGTTGTGCGAGTTCTGTTAGGTAGTTTTAGTTCAACTCTATGGTGTTTAGGGCATTGGGAGGCAGCATGAAGCCTGGTGACGCATTCATCCTCCCCGGTGATCTGAGAGAGAATGTCACTGCACAATGTGCAACCATGGACACGCACAAACACCCTTGCACATATTCCTATAATGACTGCCATGATATACAAATACGGTTATGTTGATCTTTCTATGAAACTGAAAACTGGCCTCTATTTTGTCCACTGTCCTCTCCCAATGTGGCGGCTCTAGAGAGTAGCATTAACAAGATGAAAATGTCACTGCTCAGATGTTGCTCTTTCATAGCTCAGGACACTTATTGAAGTTCTTAGTTATATATTTCATTTAAGTATCCACAGGTGTCAGATGTTTCTCAAAAAAATCCTTGGGTTCAACACACAATTTACTGATTGAGTAAACCTCTCATGTACTTGCCCAAAACTCTGTCTCGAAATTAGCAGAGAATTTGGAGTGATATGATCCATGAACAATTGATGTCTGCTTTTGTTAACTCTTCTTGTGTAATAAACCACTCCGACCTGCTCGCAAATCCGACTGAATGTACCGATTGCAACAGTTATTGAGTCAACAGTACACTGAACTTAAAACAAATGTCTCTTTCAGACATCTCCGAAATGCCGAGAACCAATGATTGAGCAGGTGTTTCTATGAGTATGAGTTCACAGAGGGTTTTAGTGAGGTGGGTGAAAGTATCAGATGCTTCTTCTAAAGTTAAAATAAAAGTAGATTTTAAATTGTTTACATACAGTAAGAGTAAATATCTATAAAAAATAATGTGGTTAACATAGCCCAGATAATTTTATTTTGGAAGCATTTTATGACAAAAGTTTGCATTCAAATTGAAATATTTCACTTGGCAAATATGAGTACAGTGTGAAATATTGTTAAGATCTTTTCCAAAACATTAGAGGAGACACGTGAGATTGCTGCTTTATTTTGTTTTCTCAGAAAAAATTAATAATCAGGAGACATAATTGGACTCTTCCATTTGCTCTCCATTTAATCTTATTGTTATTTAGCAGAAACAGTTGAGATATTCAAGAGGTCTCATTTCTAATTTTCTTTCCTCTGCGATAAGTCACATTGTTTTTGCAGTATTGCAATGACTAGCAGCTTAATCTGTGAAGATATTTCTCAAGTATGCAATACAGTTGAAAAAGAATACTTGAAACAATATGAATAATGAAGTGATTTTGAAAGCAGTGTGGAGAATATCAGATAAGCAATGTATTTTAGTCTCTCTATGTACACAAATATATTTTCTATCTTTCTGTCGATTTTAAAAGTTGACATAGATGTTCAAATCTACATATGTTCAAAACGATTTTTCTGTTGACACTGGAACAAATTAGGTTTCCGGGGAGAAATCAGCCTTTTCCCCAAATGGAACAGGACCAGTCTCTGGGGTCTGAACGCTTTTCAATCAGGGCCATCGTATCTTGGATGCTGACGTCATAGCAACGGGCTGTGTTGGAACGAGCGTAATTGCAATGCTTGAGAGAGCTCATGGCTGACTCTGCCCCTCACATCAGCATGTAAAACTGAATCTGGGCAACTAAGTGGCCACTTTCAATGACTCGTTTCCATTCGCAGGCTTCATGTTTATCAATGGAGCTGGCCAGGTGACGTGCTGTGCCAGTGAATAGCTTGTTAACAGAGCAGTGATGCTAGGGAGCAGCAGTAATGCATCAGAAGCACAAGAATAGCACCTGAAAATTTCACCAGTCCCACTTTCAGATATTTCTCCATGCTTTCTGAAGAAAGGCTGCTATTGATTTGCATTTTCTCATTTATTCTTATTTCAAATATGCTTTACAATTTAGTGCAGTTTTAGATTTTAGATGCAGTTTCAGGAATGGTTGTGATAGTTAAAGTTTTTATTTTATATAATTTATTATAGATAAATGTAAATTTATTTTTATTTTTCAACATTTTTACATTTCAAATCAAATCAAATCACTTTATTGTCACACTACCATGTACACAAGTGCAACAGTAGGTGAAATTCTTGTGTGCAGGTCCGAGCAACATAGCAGTCATGACAGTGATGAGACATATACCAATTACAGTAAACAACATACTTACACAACACAATAATTATATACAATGTACAGTAAACAATACACACAATATAGAATACACAATATACAATAAGTAAAGAGTATACATTATATATATATATATATATATAAGTAGTTGTATTGAGGAGAATATGCTGACAGTCCAGTGTGAGATTATAGGTTAATAAAGTGCAGTGCAAATTATTGATCATGAGAGATCAATTGTTCAACAGTCTGACTGCTTGGGGGAAGAAGCTGTCATGTAGTCGGCTGGTGCGGGTCCTGATGCTACGATACTGCCTGCCTGATGGTAGCAGTGAGAACAGACCATGACTCGAGTGGCTGTAGTCTCTGATGATCCTCCGAGCTTTTTTCACACACCTCCTGGTATATATGTCCTGGAGGGAGGGAAGCTCACCTCCGATGATGTTTCTGGCAGTTCGCACCACCCTTTGCAGGGCTTTGCAGTTGTGGGCGGTGCTATTGCCATACCAGGCAGTGATGCAGCCAGTCAGGATGCTCTCTACAGTACTAGTGTAGAACCATGTGAGGATGTGGTGGTTCATTCCAAACTTCCTCAGCCATCTCAGGAAGAAGAGGCGCTGGTGAGCCTTCTTCACAACAGCCTCAGTGTGGATGGACCATGTGAGTTCCTCAGTAATGTGGACACCGAGGAACTTGAAGCTGCTGACTCTCTCTACCGGTGCTCCATTGATGGTGATGGGGCTGTGTTCTCCGTCTTTCTTCCTGAAGTCCACTACAAGATCCTTGGTTTTACTGACATTGAGGGAGAGGTTGTGCTCCTGACACCAGCGTGTCAGAGTGTGCACCTCCTCTCTGTAGGCTCTTTCATCATTGTCAGTGATCAGACCTACCACCGTCGTATCGTCAGCAAACTTAATGATGGCATTGGAGCTATGTGTTGCCACACAGTCATGCGTGTATAGTGAATACAGGAGTGGGCTGAGAACACAGCCCTGTGTGAAATTTCTGTGACACTAATGTCTCCAAATGGAATTTAAAAAAAAATATATATGTTTTTAAATAGATTCCAGAAAACTCCCACTGTCTTCCATTAGTTGTACAAACAGATAGTCCAGCTCCAGGCTCTCAACATTGGTCGAGCCAATGTTGCTGCATCAGGCTAAAGGGGCCGCTCAAACAGAACAATGCTTTGATTGCCCAAAGTGTTAAACTTTTAGGTGTAATCAACCTACAAATGGCTTTAGTTGCCATTTGTAGGTTGCATATTAAGTCATGTAAGACTTTTAACATGGAAAAAATACACAGGTTAACTTTGAATACACAAAGCAAGAAGATAAAATGTCATGTTGAAAGTAACATATGAATTTGTTTTTATAGTGATGTATAAAATGTCCTGAGATGTGAATCCTATGAAGTACCAAATCATTGCACAAAAATAAATATACTGTAGAGTAACATGTTTATGAGCTTTTTCTTTCCCACCAGCCATTGCACTTTTATTTGTCTCCATCCTGGTTATAAAAGTAAACAGTAAAAACTCATGTCAGATGATCTTTTTCACTTTGTTTTAAAGCTTTAGTTCAGTTTACGAAAACAATTTTCTTAAGTATTTGTCTTAGAATTAGTGTTAGTTTCCAATAATAACCATACACTGAAGATATGTTAATTATCTCTGACAACATAATTTAATATATAACATAAATATATAACAGCAGAGTAAAAGCTAGGGTATACTTTGTTTTTCTGTGTGCTGGTACATCGGAAATTACATTTAATAGTATACTATTTAAGCCATGAACAGGTAAAGACTAATTTGATGCATTCACACTACGTCTGCTTTGTGATACTCTGAAGTATAGTCAGCCCTAGGCACATGTGCAGATAATGCTTACAGGTTGGCGAAGTTACAAAAACTGTGCTGTGCCCAAAATATGTTGATAATATTTAAATTTGCATTCTCAAATCAAATCAAATCACTTTATTGTCACACTACCATGTACACAAGTGCAACAGTAGGTGAAATTCTTGAAATTCTTGTGCCCTGTGTGCAGGAAAAACAAATAATATTTGAGCTTTTATAGAATATTGCTACATGCAACCTTTTGATAAAAAAATGAAAATTATTTTTTGACACTTAAGAGAAACAAAGGCTTAAGGTGCCACATCCTGACTTGATAAAATGTGAATAAGCTGTGTATAATTACATGATGTATAATGAAAGGGAAGTCTCTATGTGACACGTGTGTGCTGCAATACGTTTTGCATGTGGACGTGTGGACTGTTCTTGTAACTGTACGTGTGTGTGTGTGTGTGTGTGTGTGTGTGTGTGTGTGTGTGTGTGTGTGTGTGTGTGTGTGTGTGTGTTTTCTGCAGGTATACATGAGTTCCCTGATGATATTTTCACCAACCAGGAGCGAATGGATGGGGCGGTAGCCTTGCACGTTCTTTGTGTAAGTACCTTTACCATCTGCTTTTCCTTTTCAAAATTCTACACAGTAGTTTGAATGCTCGATTCAAGCCAAAATCTTCTTAATAAATTACATGACCACTTCAAATCACAAAGCTCCGAGTTCTATCCAAGCATTAGCTCAAACTCTGACCTTACTTGTTACAATTGCTGCAATAGGTTTATAAAAGTTACATGCTTATTCAGGGTTTTTCCAGCTGTCTACAAATCTCTGGTGGGGATCTTCATGGAAAACACTAACAAGCGTTGCACTCGGTAGATTGTCATTTATAACTGCAAGAAATTCAGTTGTCAAATAGTCGCTTGATGATAGTCGCTTGATGGCATTTAACGTAACTTGAGATCATATAAAACTATAATGATGCTATAATGAGAGGAGTGCTGCAGCTCGAGTGTCTGATAGAAACACAGATCACAGCTTGGTGATATATCTTTATTTCATCCTTAATTAAAGTTCATATAATACAGGAACCTGCCATGTAAATAATCACAAACTCCAAAACGTTTGGTTACGTATGTAACCTCCGTTCCCCGAGGGAGGGAACGACACGTTGTGTCAGAGAAGCGACACTAGGGGTCTCTCTTGAGCGCCGATATCCACCTCTGATCTATGAAAAAAGGCCAATGAGAGTTGGCAGCCAGTATTTGCATGTCCCGCCCCCGGACATACGGGTATTTAAGCGGCATACCCGTATGTCCGTATGTCCTAATCATTCAGGATTTTTCTGAGGAGCCGGAAATGGTCCGGCCACAACAGTGGCTCGGTTCAGCGACATGGCGGAGGAAAGACACAACGCGGAGGTTACATATGTAACCAAACGTTCCCCTTCTGTCGCTCTCTCCACGTTGTGTCGGAGAAGCGACACTGGGGGACCCATTCCAATCTTGCCATGTGCTGAACCGTGTATGTGAACTGCCGATACAGAGGCGGGCAGGGATTCATCCAGTGCCGCGCATCGTCTGTACCTGGCTGCACGTACCCTTCCCCAGTGCCCCATACGAACATCGGGATCCTTCTAGTTACCCTGAGAGGGGAACAAGGCGATGTTTGCCAACATGGGAACGGGCCAGCCTGGCTGGGCCTCTTTTCTCTCTATGTTTCTCGCATAGAGCAGTCACGGCCGGGGCCCTTACACGCATATAGGGAAGGGGGTCTTATCCAGAGCCTGCGGAGACCACACCTGCCCTTTTTCTTGGGGAGGAAAAGTGGTAGACACGTCACACGGCTGTCTTAGGGCTCGTGTGGAAAGTATGGTGCGGTGGTAGATCCAGCCTCGAAAGGGGGGAGTTGCTACAGCACGGTGACCGGGGCAGCTGTAACTGCCTAAGGGAGACACGGGGGTCCGCTCGTAAGGGGACAGAACCATGGAATTACACACAGGGGGAGTCCGAGCAGGAGGCCTTACCTGCAGAGCACCTATACCAGTACAGGGTAGCCATCAGGGTACCCGCAGTGGCTTGGGTCGGCGAGTTCCTCCGCTGAACCACGGACCCGGAGGGCTGGGGAGGAATCGACCAGGGTCCCGACTCGGAGTGGGGCACCCTGGGAAAAAAGGCGCACTACTTAACCTTGACGTCAGGAAAAGGGCGCTGGGCGCAAGCGATCAGTCTACGTGTTACCGAGTTCTACGGGCTCGGACCTGAGAAAACATGAGACGCAACTGACTCAACGCGGAGGTTGTAAAACCTTGCGAAGGTGTTGGGTGTTGCCCAACCTGCGGCTCTACAGATGTCTGCTAGGGAGGTGCCCTTGGCCAGTGCCCACGAGGACGCAACACCCCTTGTTGAGTGAGTTTGGACCCGCAAGGGTAGGGGCACGGCCTGGGTGTGATAAGCCAGTGTGATGGCGTCAACAACCCAGTGGGCGAGCCTCTGTTTGGAGACGGCATTCCCTTTCTGCCGTCCCCCAAAGCAGACAAAGAGCTGCTCAGAGCGTCTGGTGCTCTGTGTGCGGTCCAGGTAAATGTGCAGGGCGTGCACTGGACATAGCAATGAAAGGGCTGGGTCTGCCTCCTCCCGGGGCAGCGCATGCAGGTTCACTACCTGATCTCGGAATGGTGTGGTGCCAGCAGTGTGCCAGCGCGTCTGTCCCGAGGGGAGCCTCTGTTAGGGCGTACCAGAGCGGGCAGTGGAAGGTTTCCTGGGAGGCAAACAGGTCTACCTGGGCCTTGCCAAACCGTTCCCAAATCAGCTGGACCGACTGGGGGTGAAGCCTCCACTCCCCGCCGGGCAGGCTTTGTCGTGATAGCGCGTCCGCTACGACGTTGAGCTTGCCGGGGATGTGAGTGGCACGCAGCGACTTGAGTCGCTGCTGGCTCCATAGGAGGAGACGGCGGGCGAGTTGTGACATGTGACACCGCCTTGGCGATTTATGTACGCCACCACCGTGGTGCTGTCCGATCTCACGAGGACCTGTTTGTCCCAAACTAACGGGAGGAACTTCCTTAGAGCAAGAAGGACGGTCAGCAACTCCAGGCAGTTGATGTGCCAACGCAGCGGGGCCCCTTTCCAACGGCCCACTGCTGCGTGCCAGCTGCACACAGCACCCCACCCGGACCGGGAGGCGTCGGTTGTGACCAAAACACGTCGGGACACCTGCTGCAGGAGCACTCCTGCCCGTAAAAAGCAGAGGTCTGTCCAGGGTCGGAGTGTTTTGAGGCAGGCGGGGGTGATACTTACCCGATGCGTGCCGTGGTGCCATGCTTGTCTCGGGACTCGAGTCTGGAGCCAGTGCTGGAGTGGTCTCATATGCATCAACCCCAGCGGCGCGACCGCCGCGGAGGATGCCATATGCCCCAGGAGCCTCTGGAAAAGTTTTAGAGGGACCACTGTGCCTGGCTTGAAGGAAGCGAGGCAGTCCAGCACCGACTGAGCACGCTCGCTCGTGAGACGTGCTGTCATCGAGACTGAGTCTAACTCCAACCCGAGAAAAGAGATGCTCTGAACCGGAGTGAGCTTGCTCTTTTCCCAGTTGACCTGAAGCCCCAAGCGGCTGAGGTGCCGGAGCACCTGGTCTCTGTGTGTGCATAGTAACTCTCGAGAGTGTGCTAGGATGAGCCAGTCGTCGAGGTAGTTGAGAATGCGGATACCGGCTACTCGTAGCGGGGCAAGGGCCGCCTCTGCGACCTTCGTGAAGACGGCCGAAGGGGAGGACTTTGTACTGAAACGCCTGGCCGTCGAACGCGAACCGTAAGAAGGGTCGGTGTCGCGGCAGAATTGAGACGTGGAAGTACGCGTCCTTCAGGTCTACCGCTGCGAACCAATCTAGATGCTGAACACCAGCCAGAATATTTCTCTGCGTGAGCATTTTGAACGGGAGTTTTAACAAGGCTCGCAGGTCCAGGATTGGTCGTAAGCCGCCGCCTTTCTTGGGTACAATGAAGTAAGGGCTGTAGAAACCCCTCCTCATTTCGGTTGGAGGTAAGGGCTCTACCGCGCCCTTGGCTAAGAGGGTCGCGATTTCCGTGCGCAGGGAACTGGCATGCTCGCCGTGTACTGCGGAAAAGCGGACGCCCCTGAAGGGGGGCGGGAGCCGGGCAAACTGAATTGCGTAACCGAGTCGAATGGTCCGGTGCAGCCAGCGTGACACGTTAGCTCTGCGCTAGGGGCACCAAAGGGACGAGTATTTTGGATGTACCCGGCGGGGCCTCGCAGCGGGGCGGAACAGGTAATGCAGCGTCGGGCGGCTTCGTTGCGGCCTGAGGCTGAGGTGCTGAGAATAAACTCAAAGCACTTACCTTGCTCTGCGGGCCCGGCAGGGGGTGGGTTCGTGACTGAGGAGGAGGTCTGATGTTGGCGTCCTCTGGACTCGTCTGAACCGGCCGGCTGGGGGACAGTCTTGGGCAGGCGGAAGGCGGGATCGCCGCCTGGAATGTTTTCTGTAATTCCATTCAGTGGCGCTAATGGGGCAGAAATGACACAAATTATGTGTAGAAATTATCTAGTTGCTATTATGTAATGTAGTCAGTCGTGTTTTGGAATGTTATTTTAAAGTTAACATAAGGTAACCAAATCTTGTGGAGTAGCTTTGGTCAGGATTTTTTCTTTTGATGCATGTATCCATTTCTCTAATGTGCAAGTGTTTTAGTTCATAGAGAAGGCACATTTCTTTTATTCATTTCTTAGAGGAGTGATATACCTTAAAGCTTTCCTGCTGCTTTTCCATCTTTTTATGGCAAAGATGTTTCTCAGTGGTCTAACAACATCTTGTGTACATACAGTATGCGCTTTATCTAGAATCTAGACTGTTGTGAAGTTTATCTGCATTTGAAGAGTTTTATTTAAATTGGTATGTCTTTCCATTCTTACTAGAAATACTATTTGCACTGTGCAGCCCTACTGAAAGAAATTGTAATCAGCATTTAGTATGCTGTACTATTGTGCATATGTGTTAAAGAGAGAGAGAGAGAAAGTCTCTGGAACTCCATGCCTGATGACACAATCATTTGTTTACATTTATACACAATAACACATCCCTCTGCCAAAAGTGTAAGGCAAACAGTTAGTTTTTGGTCTTTTATGGAATGTTTTGAGTGTTCTCTGGAGGTCTTAAAGTGAGCCAAAGAGAACAGCGCTAGAAGTTTGAAGTTTGGGGTGCATGTAGTCTAAAGCCCTTTTGAATTATTACTCAGTTGAATCCTTTTACAATGAATCATGATTGATTGAAGCAAACAGTTTGAAACTATCTGACACTAAGCTTTGGAATTCATACACATTGAGATTCCTGGAATCTAAAACTTTAGATTCCATGTAGTATTTTCAAAATTGCAATTCAAGGAATTGAGTACCCAAAAATGAACATTCTCTCATCATTTCCTTATGACATCCCAGATATGGGAATTAATTTATTTTCTGCAGAAAACAAACAAATATTTTTAGAAGAATATCTCAGCTCTGTAAGTCCATACAATGTAAGTGATTGACGGCCAAAACTTTAAAGCACCAAAAAGCACATAAATGCAGCAGAAAAGTAATATAGAAGTTTTTACTGGTTTAATCCATGTCTTCTGAAGCGATCCAATCTGTTTTGGGTGAGAACAGACCAAAATATAACTCCTTTTTAACTGTAAACCTTGCCATTGCGGTTTATAGGGACAATCATGATTTAAAGCAAGATTACACTTCCTTCTGCTTGATCACATGCGCAGAACGATAGATGGCGCTAGGAAGTGTAATTGATCTTAAATTCATGATCGCAAAGAGACTGCTGATGTCAAGATATATAGTGAAAAAGGAGGTATATTTTAGTCTGTTCTCACTTAAAACTGATTGGATCGATTCAGAAGATCATATGGTTACTTTTATGCTGCTTCACTGTGCTTTTTAGAGCTTCAAAGTTTTGGTCACATTTCACTTGCATTGTTTGGACCTACAGAGCAGTTGAGATATTCTTTTAAAAATCTTCATTTGTGAAGTAAAACACATCTAGGATGGCATGAGGGTAAGTAAATGAGAATTTTCAGCTTTGGGTGAACTGTTGTTGTTCATTTCATCCCCCTGGTTGTTAGCTATCAAATAGTGATTGTTCCTCTTGCATCAGGTTCTTCTGTCCTCAAATGCCATGTCTAGCACATTTGTAAGGGAAATTGCATCTGAAGCAGGTACTGATGCAGTACTTTGTGTTCCCGCTGAAATCCCCTGCAGGGTTAGACAGCCATCGTTGTGCATTGTTTAGGTAGTTGCCAACGCAAGCAGAGAGTGAGTGGATGCTAAAAGCTGCACTGCAAAGCCTCTGAGACACCCTCAAGCTGTTTACATTTTTTATTTATCTTTAAGGGCTTCAGAAGCCAAGCTCTACCTTGTCAGAAGGTCAGAAATAGAAGGAAGGGGAGGGGAGTGCAGAGAGATTAAGTAATGGGCACACAGTGTGAGCATGGCAGCATGGTGGCTGAATTAGATGCACTGATTGGCAAAGTCTTGGCGGGAAACAGTTGGCAAACAGATCTCAGGGATGGATTCAAGCTTGTTTTAATGACTCTGTGTACTTTCATATGTAATTTTATAACTGTGTACATTAATGCAAGCATGTGAACAATATTTTATATTTAATTGACAGCATTTTATAATATTCAATTAATGGTGTTAGCAGGGGATTATTAATGCACTGCAAGAAAAACAATAAACAATTGTTGTTGTTGTTTTCCATTCAAAATAACTATATATCCTCAAAAAAGATTAAATTGATTGAGATGCATAATTGTGTAAGATTAAAAGGCATTTTATTTTTTATTGCTTTATTTTTTCTTATGCTTGCAATGACACTTTAATTAGGGTTCTTTTCATTAACATTACTTAATTACATTATTTAACATAACCTTACATTGAGCAATACATTACTGCACTTTTTAATCTTGGTTAACGTTAATTCCATCATATATATTAATACATTTTAAAAATATTAAATTGTATTTGTTAACATTTGTTAATGTACTACCATTAACTAATAATGAACTTTTTACATAAAGTAACATTAACCAATATTAATAAATGCTGAAAAATGCATTATTCATTGTTAGTTCATTATACCTAATGCATTAACTAATGGTATCAAATTGAACCTTATTGTAAAGCATTACCAGATTATTCTTGTTTTAATTATGAACCTCACTATATTGTTATATTATGCTAAAAAAAACTATTTGCCAATGGGGAAAGAAAAATAAACTTAATTCAAGATAAATTCTCTAAAAACAAACAAGCCTCAATATTCTATGCAGTTAATATACATGTAATATGTCTTGTTTTAAGGATGTTTTATTATTTTTATTATTATTTACTAAGTAAATGTGTTTTGTTTGTGTCAATATACGTCTGCATGTGTCTGTATAGGGACCTGCGATTCACACCCATCTGACTACACCAGATGTGAAGCAACTTATCCTCAGCACCACATAGTCCCAGGCACACACACACACACACACACACACACACACACACACACACACACACACACACACACACACACACACACACACACACACACACACACACACACACACACACACACACTTAGCTCTTTTATGCAAAACATTTTAGCTTGGGCAAAAAAAATAAGAAAGAAAAACATTTCACTGGCATTCCTATTGAGTATGAGACAAATAAACTTGAAACCCCACACTCTCTCACTCAGTATGCAAGAGGCAGAAGCTTCCATCAGTGCCATTCTGCCATTAGGACACTTTCTAAGAAAAGGTCTGAATAGTCCCAGTAGACGACTGTTCTGCTGGAGGGCAGATTGCTCTGAGAATGACAGTTTAATGGTGTTGACACTCATGTACTCCTCCTGCGTGCAAGAATTTTGCTTTGCCAAAAATCATAGACTCCCTGCAGCTTGTAGTCTGTTTTTATACCTTCTTATGTAATGTTTCTATGAATTTATGAAGGCTTCATCACAAGTAGCAATCTGATTTAAGTTGGTATTTCACCAGCCACTGAAAGGTCTTACATAAATTTGAATGTAAAATTTGCAGTTGGGGTTTAGTAACTGCCTGTTAAATTGTAACTAACTGTATTTAATTCAGTTGTACCATTTATATATATCTAATATATACGTATATCTAATACGTTGGCTTCAGATTTTTAAACAGAAGAAGTTATGAAAAGCAGTGGATTTCAGTTTAATGTTGTTACATTTGATGAATCAAGTATTCAATTAAGAACAGTGAAGACAATGCATAATTATGAAATATAATAAGTAGTATATTCAAACATGTGAATAATAAAGAGATAAAGTAATTTAAGTGATAAAATGATAACATAATCAAATGAAATGGGCAATTTATACCTTATTGAGCTTTTTCTGCATGCTCTGACCTTAAAAAAATCACTTGTTGTATGGCCTTACTTGTTTAACCTAATATTATCAGGTTGATTCAGTCACATATTAATATTGATTTGAATGAACCTGTTAATTTGAATGTCTCCTCACAAAGTAAATAGTTTTTTAGGTAACCTAAAAAAACATGTCTGGTAGACACTGTAGCAATAAATACAAACATATCAAACAATATATTAAATGTGTACACTGTAAATGTGAATACGGGCAGTTTCTATTTCTGTCAGATCTGACACTTAAAAATAACTTTCACTGCTGTTCAGTTATATTTTTGGCTTGAATAAAACCAGTTCAATTGAATATTACCACATGAAGTACATTTATAGGTTATTCAACAACATATTTACAGTGTAATTCATTTGTCATATACTAAGTGAGTTCTATTAGGTGGGAATGTGAATGGTTTGTCTATACAGTGGGTACGGAATGTATTCAGACCCCCTTAAATTTTTCACTCTTTGTTATATTGCATCCATTTGCTAAAATCATTTAAGTTCATTTTTTTTCCTCATTATTGTACACACAGCACCCCATATTGACAGAAAAACACAGAATTGTTGACATTTTTGCACATTTATTAAAAAAGAAAAACTGAAATATCACATGGTCCTAAGTATTCAGACCCTTTGTTCAGTATTTAGTAGAAGCACTCTTTTGATCTAATACAGCCATGAGTCTTTTTGGGAAAGATGCAACAAGTTTTTCACATCTGGATTTGGTATCCTCTGCCATTCCTCCTTGCAGATCCTCTCCAGTTCTGTCAGGTTGGATGGTAAACGTTGGTGGACAGCCATTTTCAGGTCTCTCCAGAGATGCTCAATTGGGTTTAAGTCAGGGCTCTGGCTCGGGCCATTCAAGAACAGTCACGGAGTTGATGTGAAGCCACTCCTTCGTTATTTTAGTGGTGTGCTTAGGGTCACTGTCTTGTTGGAAGGTGAACCTTCGGCCCAGTCTGAGGTCCAGAGCACTCTGGAGAAGGTTTTCATCCAGGATATCCCTGTATTTGGCCACATTCATCTTTCCCTCGATTTCAACCAGTCGTCCTGTCCCTGCCGCTGAAAAACACCCCTGCATGATGCTGCCACCACCATGCTTCACTGTTGAGACTGTATTGGACAGGTGATGAGCAGTGCCTGGTTTTCTCCACACATACCGCTTAGAATTAAGGCCAAAAAGTTCTATCTTGGTCTCATCAGACCAGAGAATCTTATTTATCACCATATTGGAGTCCTTCAGGTGTTCTTTCATGTGTCTTGCACTGAGGAGAGGCTTCCGTCGGGCCACTCTGCCATAAAGCCCCGACTGGTGGATGGCTGCAGTGATGGTTGACTTACTACAACTTTCTCCCATCTCCCGACTGCATCTCTGGAGCTCAGCCACAGTGATCTTTGGGTTCTTCTTTACCTCTCTCACCAAGGCTCTTCTCCCCCGATAGCTCAGTTTGGCCGGACGGCCAGCTCTAGGAAGGGTTCTGGTCGTCCCAAACGTCTTCCATTTAAGGATTATGGAGGTCAATGTGCTCTTATGAACCTTAAGGGCAGCAGAAATGTTTTTGTAACCTTGGCCAGATCTGTGCCTTGCCACAATTCTGTCTCTGAGCTCTTCAGGCAGTTCCTTTGACCTCATGATTCTCATTTGCTCTGACATGCACTGTGAGCTGTAAGGTCTTATATAGACAGGTGTGTGGCTTTCCTAATCAAGTCCAATCAGTATAATCAAACACAGCTGGACTCAATTGAAGGTGTAGAACCATCTCAAGGATGATCAGAAGAAATGGTCAGCACCTGAGTTAAATATATGAGTGTCACAGCAAAGGGTCTGAATACTTAGGACCATGTGATATTTCAGTTTTTCTTTTTTAATAAATGTGCAAAAATGTCAACAATTCTGTGTTTTTCTGTCAATATGGGGTGCTGTGTGTACAATAATGAGGAAAAAAATGAACTTAAATGATTTTAGCAAATGGCTGCAATATAACAAAGAGTGAAAAATTTAAGGGGGTCTGAATACTTTCCGTACCCACTGTACACTAGGATATCATCTCAGCCTACATTTTAATGATTATTTTAAGTTGCTCTTAAAGAAGAGAGCCAGCTGGAATTGAACATGTTGTACTCTGTGTTCACTCAGGCCATGTATATGTTTTACGCGCTGGCACTGGTGTGTGATGACTTCTTTGTGCCCTCTCTGGAGAAGATCAGTGAGGTAAGACATCCATTACATCCTAGCTAAGCTTCTACAAGTGCTAAATCTTTTGAAACCTGTTTAAGTCTCTTTCTTTCCCTTTGTGTGTGAATTTGTGTTGTAGCGCCTTCACCTTAGTGAGGATGTAGCAGGAGCCACTTTCATGGCTGCAGGCAGTTCAGCTCCTGAGCTTTTCACCTCAGTCATAGGTAAACAAAAACCCATCACAACCTGTCTTTGGAAAACAACACACATCACATTTGAACAGCAAGAGTTCATGAACCTCTCTCTCTGCAGGTGTGTTTATCACCAAAGGAGATGTGGGAGTGGGGACAATTGTGGGCTCTGCTGTCTTCAATATCCTCTGCATCATTGGAGTGTGTGGGATCTTTGCTGGACAGGTGCTCTATAGATTGCACATCAACACACGCACATTCTCAGCCAAACGCTGATGATTTTTGCTAATGTTTCGTACTCTACACAAGTATGTGAACACAAACGCTTCTAGCAATGCAAGCTCGATTTCAATTTTCCTTCAGACAGTGAGCATAAACCGAAATGTTCTGTGCTACAGTAGCATTTTGAATTCTCTGCTTCTGTGAGAGAGCAACTTAGACATGAATGAGATGACCTATGCATTCCTCTTTTAAACCTCTACCCTAAAAGCCATTACTGAGTGCCGACTGCTAGTGTGAAGTGTGCTGACTGCTCTCAGAGGTCACAGAGAGTAGCTGATGAGGTCATGTTAGGTGTAGTGTTATGTTTTTTTTTTTCATCCATCTTCTTTGGCTTAACCTCCTGAGACTTACAGTATATTGAGTTAAAGAAAAGAGGATTTGAGGTTAGTCCATCTTTGCACAAGCATGGGAGGAAACCGCTTGATAGTGTTTTATTCTCCCAGTCTCGCTCCAGTCACCATCTGTCATTGGTACAGAGGTATTGTGGGTAGTTTAATAGACATCTGGCCAAGTCATGTCTAGGGTCTCATATATACACATACAAGTTTGTTTTTCAGCCACGGTGGGGACTTTCCATGAACTTCTGTTGTTTTTATACTGAGCTAATCCCTGCATTTATACATTGGAAAAAAAAAAAAAAAGGATTTTTTTTCAGCATGTTTATTGAAGGGATAGTTCACCCACAAATGAAAATGCACTCATCATTTACTCACCTTCATGCCGTCCCAGATGTGTATGACTTTCTTTCTTCTGCAGAATACAAATGAAGATTTTTAGAACAATATCTCAGTTCTGTAGGTCCATACAATGCAAGTGGATGTTGACTTATAAGGTCCAAAAATGACATAAAGGAGGCATAAAAGTAATCCATAAGATTCCAGTGGTTAAATCCATGACTTCTGAAGCAATATGATAGGTGTGGGTGTGAAATAGATAATTATTTAAGTTCTTTTTACTATCAATCTCCACCTCTGTCCAGCCCCAACCAGCAGGTGGCTGAATGTGAAAGTCACTTCAACAACAGAATGAAAGTGAAAGTATAAATTTACAGTTAAAAAGGACTTAAATATTGATCTGTTTCTCACCCACACCTGGGCCAACAGAGCTGAAATATTATTTAACTAATTTTAATTTGTGTTTCGCAGAAGAAAGAAATACATACATATCAAGGATGGCATGAGGACGAGTAAATGATGCGATAATTAACATTTTTGTATGAACTATCCCTTTAAGCAATTTTCTTTGTGCAGTGGCTGGTCCCCACAATGTAGGCAAAACTTGAATTATACTGCATATTTACATCTTACAGTGATACAAATGACCAATATTAATTGGTGGGAGAATTGTTCATTGTGATTATTTCTAGTAATAAATGTAAGATAACTATATTTGCATTTCCTGAAAGACATACTATTGCTTGCTTTTTGGCTTTATTTCAGAGTAAATTAAATGTTGGATCAGAGCTTCTTGTTTGTAGTTGTGTAAAAGTGGCTATAAATGGCTAAATATGTGCATGGAATGTGAGACCAACCACAAATAAACTGTATATAAGAAAGAGGACCAAACACACTGCTGGTTACATTTTGAATGCTGAATCAAATCAATATGTCAGTCAATAGGAGATTTTCATGTATCTTGAATCTTAAATTTCTTTAAAAAAAAAAGTTTCACAGCACATCTAAGGTTGAAATTGTTATGTGTGTACGTATGACTTTGTATTAACTAAATTAGCATCCTCTAATAGTGATGCCAATAAATTATTCCCAAAATGGCAAAAGGCCACAAGACACTTCCACACTTGCACACAGAGTCCATCAGAGCTGAGGGGGAAAAACACATCTGCAACAATTGAGCTTCTGGTTGCCATGGAAACACAAAGCGAAGAATGTTACCTGTGGTGTAGGTTAAGCCGTGCTTGCGTTAGTGATAGCGCATTATTTCCGGTGCTCTGACGTAGATAAATGCTTTTTATGGCAGGATCACGCTCCAAAACATAACAAACATTCAATATGGATTACTGCATACAGCCCAGTCAGATGGATTTGGCACTGGAAGTCATGCCCATATATGGTGCCTTCTTCATTCATTTCCAGCCGATTCATGCACTGCAATCTGTCATTCTAAAGTTTAGAAGCCAACGCTGCCCAACTCCTGATAAAATCTCAAAGTCATGGAATGCAGATTACACATTATGTAAGACATAAAAGCATGACAAGCACATTTTAAAATCCTTTAATACAATCAGATTGAAGAAGATTTATTTATAATTGAGCAGAGCAGCAGCTGACTTTGCTATAAATGTGATGTTAAACGGCATAAAATATATGCCACATGAAGGGTTTGCTGTACAGGGACAAGTATTTTAAATAATCGGTTTGGCACATTATTTCATACAAAAGATAATTGGAGGATGTATAAAATGACTTGTTTTTCCAGGAGCCAGTAGTTCAGAATGTAATTTAAGTAAGAATATGCCTTTAGAAGGCTGTTAGCCAATGTACTTAAGTAGGAAATGATAGGAATGTGTTTTTTATTTATTTATTTTTATGTTAAAACAAGACAATGAGTCTTAAGAGTGGTCAGTTTTTAATGAACAATAATGTTATAAAACAATGCATACACTTGATGAGCTTTGACTTGATTTAATAAATAGTGTTAATATCAACAAAATAAGTATATAATGCATACAGTGTAAGTTAAAAGGTATTTCATATGGCTTCCCATACAGAAATCTGATATATGGCAATTAACATGTATAATATTCATTTGTTGGGTCATATACTGTATGTACATAGCCTATACACGTTTTATGATAATAAACCGATTTAAGGAAAATACTTTGTAACATATATAACAACAGAATTTTTTTTTTATTTTGTTATTATATTGTTACATTTATAAGCACAATATGTGACTTTTTATATAATATATTTTTATGCAGGCCTGTTTTTTTATTGCATATGTTGTGATAAATCAGATTTGTATGGTTTTAACCTGAAAGCTATATAAATGTCAACTGGAGCAGAAATGGAAATGTATATTGGACTTGTAAAAATAAAACACTGTGATGGCACTTTGTCTCCTCATTTTAAAAGTCCACTGCATGCCACTGGTGTATATGTATGCAGACACTTCATTACTAGTCTCTCTTATTCGCCCTCTCTCCTCTGTCAATGCAGGTAGTACGACTCTCATGTTGGACGTTAATAAGAGACTCTGTGTACTACACTATCTCAGTGGCCACTCTGATCGTGGTGAGTTGGACTTTAAGTGGCTTTTCATGCTCCCTTGATGCCTATGGGCCTTCTCGGGCAGCAGGAGAGGAGAGGCGAGTGGCTCTCTTATGGGGCCCATGGTGTACAGCACTGGCCCTTATATTTGCCCTCACTCTGCATGTGTTCCCAGCACTGAGCAACAACAAACACAAAAATAGGACACAGGACATCAAACAACAGAGATGTTACTCAAAAATTCACTGAAAGGTCATACTGCTTAAACAAGATTAATGTGTGAAGTATGTAAAGGCCTCTTAAGACACAAATGCTTACCAATAGACTCTTTTTTTGGGGGGGGGGGGGGGTGATCATCTCTCTCAAATACTTTAATTATTTTATATATGATATACATATATGTTTTTCGACAGCATTTATGAATATTCTACAAATCATGATTTATTTTTACAAAGCCCCAACCTGAGTCCCATTGAACACCTTTGTGATGAATTAAAATACTGACTGTGAGGCAGGCCCAATCTCCTAACATCAGTGCCTGACCTCACTGATGCTCTTATGTCTGAATGAGAGAAAATCCCCTTAGCCATGTTCCAACATCTTGTTTAAAGACTTCCTAGAAGAGTAGAAGCTGTTAAAGTAAAAAGGAGGACCACCTCTCTAATGCCCATGGTTTTGAAATTAAATGTTCAACAAGCACATTTGGGAGTGATGTATATATGTTTCATAATTTAATTATCTACACTATCATAAATAAATAATTATATAAGACATTTTAGCAAAACTTTGAGACTTTAACACAAAATAAGTATAGGTGCTCAACTTGAAAAAGCAGTGATTAAGAAAAGCATCATGGAAATTGTATTATTTCTCACGTTCAAAATCCTCAAGGCCCATGTTCCAGTAAGTTAAGCTTGCCCTCTGGTGGTGAGTGAGGTGCAGTAGAGTTATTACAGCTCAAAAATGTCGCTTATTTAATTTTGATTTTACTTCTTTTTTTTTCTTTCAAGTTCATCTATGACGAGAAAGTGACATGGTAAGGTTAATGCCATTGTTACAATAGAATACCCCCCGCATTTTTCAAAATGCAATTGTTTCATTTGATTCAATTGTTTATTAGGTCAGTTATGTTTCATATCTCTTCTCAGGTGGGAATCGCTTGTCCTTGTATTGATGTACCTAGTTTACATTATAATAATGAAGTAAGTGCTGCTTTATTCTTTTGCAATGGAAATTGTTTGTCATTACATGGATTTATTTTTTGAAATGTGTATCTACATCGTCACTAAATGACTGCGCTGCTAATTTTATTAACTCTCTTTCCTTGGTGTTAATCAGATTTAACTCACGGGTGGTTCATTACATCGAGCGGCGGAAAAAGAACTCAGAAAATCTGGGTAACGGCACAGCAAGTAACACAGACATCGACGATGGATGTGAAGCCACTGTTGTGCTGCTTAAGAAAGGTAATGACTGTGGCCATGTTTTATGCAGGGTTCCCACTGTCAAAGAAAACATTGAAATAACAGAGATTTTAAAATTGTGATTTTCAAGCCTGGAATGTCATTGGAATTAAAACCATAAAAAGTTATTAAAACAGTCATGGAAATTTCTATAGACCAAATAATATATGAAATATAAATGTTAACATTTGTTATTGCGGTATGAACTAACATTTTATAAATTAACACTTAAAAATATTAAATGATGCTGATGCTGTTAGTTTATGAGACCTAATGCATTTACTAATGTTACAGGATAGAACTTTAAGGAAAAATCTGGAAACGAATTGGTCAAAATGGGTGGAACCCTATATGTGTCATTCACAGTGTACATTTGGCTGGTGTGTGTCATCTCAATATTTACTTTGTATTCTTGCCTCTCTTAGCAAATTTCCACAGGAAACCATCAGTGCTGATGGTGGACGAGCTTCTGTCTGCATATCCTCATCAGCTGACCTTCTCTGAGGCCGGAATGAGAATCATGATAACCAGTCACTTCTCCCCTCGCACACGCCTGACAATGGCCTCACGTATGCTTATCACAGAGGTAAATAAAAAATAAAAAAATAAAAAAATACTATTTTAAGTTAACTTCAACAAAAGTAAAATTTAAGAAGCTTAAGTTCAGCTAAAAGTTTTATTGTCCCCTCCCACATAAAAAAAAAATTTGATATAAGCTTTGAAAAGCAAAGACCCCTTATCTTGGAATTTGGTTTTCAATACATACAGAGGGGTTTGCATTGTAGCTGCATTGCATAAATAACGGTTTATTGTTATATTTGTGCATTTAGATGTTTTGTGCATGCTTGTGTGTGTCTACAGAGGCAGCGCCTGATAAACAGTCATTTCAGTAATGGTGACTCAGAGGTGACAGTGAAGATCTCTGGGAAGCATGGGGTGGAGAATGGGCTGGCAGGACCAGACCGGGGCCTGAATGGGCGAAAGGGAGTTTACCATGACAACAACCGGGGAGGGGCTGAAGCTGGCACTGACACAGAAAATGAGAATGAGGACAATGAGAACAATGAGAATGATGAGGAAGAAGAGGAGGAAGAGGAGGAAGATGAGAACGAGGGACCCTTCCATCCATTACACTGCCCCGGTATATTTATTAGTGATGACTAATGCTTTGCACCAGGGTCTGAAATAATCCAGTGCTCAGGGCATAAATGCCACTGAAAGTGACAAAAATGCCTGGATATTTAAAATGTGAGGGCTAAAAAATGTCCTTGTAATGTATTGTTCTATTTTTTAACATTACCATTTAACATTAACACATTTTTAGAATCTATTGTAAGCCTATTTAGTTATGGGTTTAATGTGTCAAAAATGGTTTTAGATTCAAAAAGGATTGCTGGTCTGTTCTGATATGGACAGCAGGGAAAAAACATTGCTTATAAATAAAGGCAGATGCTATTTGCACCCTGGTGAAAATAATTGTATATGCTATTTACACCCCAGTTCAAATAGAGGCAGACATTATTTGCACCCCAACCCTGGTGCAAATAATGGTAGATACTATTTGCACCCTGGTGTCAGATTCTATTTGGACCCATATTTAAAACTAACATACAGTATGGGCATCACTGCAGTGTGTTTATTGTGGTTATTTAGTGTGCCACAGACACATTAAATTAACCCCTACCCTTAAACCTAACCTTAACCTTACCTTAGAAAAAACAACCTAGGTTTTACTACAGTAACTACATGGTTTAACCATGGTATTTTTTGTGAATCTACAGTAACCACCAAATTAACCATGGTTACTATATTATCACCATCTTACTGTTCACACACCATGGTTAATTGCATAAAAGCTATGGTTTTTGCCAAAAAACATGATTACTTAAGTATTAGTACAGGGATGCAATCTACACTTAAGTGATGCCGAGCTGCAGGAACGAGTGCGATAGACCCAGCCTCAAGATCAAACCCTTTTCTGCAATCCCCGAAATTCACTGTAACCAAATCACTGCGATTAAATCAACATTTATGTTCATGATCTATTATTTTAAGTAGTGTTAAAGGAAGTATTAAGATTGGAAATAGGAAATAGGATGGGAAAAAGAGTGAGACAAAACACAGGTTCAAAAAGCGGTTGCTAGGACAACACTACACATTCACACACCGTCTTTACACCTTACACAACTTATGGATTAAAATGGATTAAAAGGCTATGTGTCCAATCAAACCCTGCTGTATTCTGTCACTTAGTAAAAGCTAGCCAAATTAGTAAGATCTGTCTGGGATGCTTTTTGATGTCCAACATAAAATCTGGGTCATTAAATAAATCCATTTGAGATCCACAAATGACACAAATGTTTGATGTTGTGATCTTGTGCAGGGGGGTGCATTGATAAGCTAAAGTGGCTGCTGGCCTGGCCACTGAGTCTGCTGCTGTTTTTCACTGTGCCCAACTGTGCCGTGCCCCGCTGGGAGCGCTGGTATATGGTCTCATTCATCAACTCCACCCTCTGGATTGCATCCTTCTCTTACATCATGGTGTGGATGGTAAGAGGGTCCTGCAGCTTGCCACACGTGCTGTATAATAACCTTCTAGTTCTCATTTGCATGCTTTTTTATTTCATTAATTATTTTCAAGAAATGTACAGTGGCAATTAAAACTCTCATGACAGGTCACAGTGATTGGTTACACTATGGGCATCCCGGATGTCATCATGGGGATCACTTTCTTGGCTGCTGGCACCAGCGTTCCTGACTGCCTTGCCAGCTTAATTGTGGCACGGCAAGGTAGGAACTTCTTATTTTGAAACAGTGTCTATTAGGTTTAATTCTGAGGTTTGTTCAGAGGCTTGTACCATGAAGCCAGTTACCTGGTGGCTAGCCAGGTAAGTTTTAGATTAGTTTGCCTTAACCCCAGGTTTTAGGTACCATGAAAGTTGGCTGGCTTATAGCAGTGTTCATCTCCATGGAAACTTACACTACATGGCTTACCTGCTCCATAGCAGGTTTCTTTCTGGATTACAGATCGCTAACAGATGCTGAACCAATCAGCTGCGAGTAAAATTACATCTCTGACGCAATCAAGTCACTCCCCCGTGTCTCTTAAAGCACACTTTACAATAGAAATCTAGAAATCCACAAAATGTACTCCTCATGATAAATTATTTATTTGAGAGTCTAAATTTCTAAATCATTTACCCTCTTTAGCCATAGCAAAAAATATCTTTGAAAATATAAACATGCTATATTAGGCAATCTATAAAACAGCCAGTAAGATGGATTAATATGATACCTGCAAAAAAATAAAAATTTAAATATTAAAAGCTCTAGATTAGGAGGATCCCACCTCTGTCTGGTTATGTCTAGAAAAATTACATACTCACTGTTCATTGCTCGGTCTTTTGTCCTGTAAGAATATCAAATCTGTAAGGACTTTGTGTAATAACAATCCTATAGTTGTTAATACTGTTAAGGCATGGTTTGCAGTGCGTAAATTGGAGGGAAGATCTTCACTGACTCCTTTGCTTTCCCCAATACAAGGAAACCCTGACTTCAAGCCAGGCATGAAAGATATAGGTTATGATGTTTGGACACGCCAAGGAATTAAAAAGATGTGTGATTTGTTTGTGGGATCCTCCTTATCCTCATTTGAACAAATTCAGGCTAAATATAGCATCCCTGGCTCTAATTGTTTTTAGATATCTCCAAGTTCGAGATTTTATATTGAAAAAAATTACATTTGCTTCTGAAGCCTCTTTATCTCCAATAGAGAAATTACTGCTCAAATGTCCAGTTAAGAAGGTGATTACCTCTTTTTATAATGTGCTTAATCAGACATCTGTCATACTGGCAGTCTCAGACGCAGCACTAACATGGCAAACTGAATAGGGTGTAGCTATTGATAAGGAGAAGTGGGATGTCATTTGTAATCAAATAAAACGCGCCAGGTTGTTACAGTTTAAAATTATTCACAGACTGCAAATATCTCCTAGCAAACGACATAAAATGTATCCTCGAACCTCTCCTGATTGCCTTAAATGCAAATCAGCGTTGGGTTCATATACTCATTGTGTTTGGTACTGTCCTAAAATTCAGTTATACTGGCAAGATGTTCTGAAAGATATGAGTGCTATATTTGGAGCTACTTTGGCCTGTGATCCTGTCTCGCTTCTCTTGGGATATAGAGACAGTAAAATCAGTCCTGGTTCAGGCAGACTATATGATATCCTCACCTATGCTGCACGCAAGAACATTTTCCTGTCGTGGATCAACGACAAACCTCCTTCTAAAACAACTTGGCATAAACTCATCATGGAGCTTTTTCCACTGGAATACTTAACTTGCCGTTTCTTAAATATTTGGTCTCCTTATCTTCTCTTTACTAACTCTACCGTTGCATCTACACTCACCTAAAGGATTATTAGGAACACCATACTAATACTGTGTTTGACCCCCTTTCGCCTTCAGAACTGCCTTAATTCTACGTGGCATTGATTCAACAAGGTGCTGAAAGCATTCTTTAGAAATGTTGGCCCATATTGATAGGATAGCATCTTGCAGTTGATGGAGATTTGTGGGATGCACATCCAGGGCACAAAGCTCCCGTTCCACCACATCCCAAAGATGCTCTATTGGGTTGAGATCTGGTGACTGTGGGGGCCATTTTAGTACAGTGAACTCATTGTCATGTTCAAGAAACCAATTTGAAATGATTCGAGCTTTGTGACATGGTGCATTATCCTGCTGGAAGTAGCCATCAGAGGATGGGTACATGGTGGCCATAAAGGGATGGACATGGTCAGAAACAATGCTCAGGTAGGCCGTGGCATTTAAACGATGCCCAATTGGCACTAAGGGGCCTAAAGTGTGCCAAGAAAACATCCCCTACACCATTACACCACCACCACCAGCCTGCACAGTGGTAACAAGGCATGATGGATCCATGTTCTCATTCTGTTTACGCCAAATTCTGACTCTACCATCTAAATGTCTCAACAGAAATCGAGACTCATCAGACCAGGCAACATTTTTCCAGTCTTCAACTGTCCAATTTTGTTGAGCTCTTGCAAATTGTAGCCTCTTTTTCCTATTTGTAGTGGAGATGAGTGGTACCCGGTGGGGTCTTCTGCTGTTGTAGCCCATCCGCCTCAAGGTTGTGCGTGTTGTGGCTTCACAAATGCTTTGCTGCATACCTCGGTTGTAACGAGTGGTTATTTCAGGCAAAGTTGCTCTTCTATCAGCTTGAATCAGTCGGCCCATTCTCCTCTGACCTCTAGCATCAACAAGGCATTTTCGCCCACAGGACTGCCGCATACTGGATGTTTTTCCCTTTTCACACCATTCTTTGTAAACCCTAGAAATGGTTGAGCGTGAAAATCCCAGTAACTGAGCAGATTGTGAAATACTCAGACCGGCCCGTCTGGCACCAACAACCATGCCACGCTCAAAATTGCTTAAATCACCTTTCTTTCCCATTCTGACATTCAGTTTGGAGTACAGGAGATTGTCTTGACCAGGACCACACCCCTAAATGTATTGAAGCAACTGCCATGTGATTGGTTGATTAGATAATTGCATTAATGAGAAATTGAACAGGTGTTCCTAATAATCCTTTAGGTGAGTGTATGTTGAATGGCATCGCTATAGATTAGCCATTTTTATTTGTATTGTGTCATATGTCCTGAATATTATCCAGATCTATGTTGTGCTGAGCTTTGTTCTTGTCTGTTAAATTTAAATTTGTTCAAAAGAAAAAAAAAAGAAGAAAAAAATAAATAAATAAATAAAATAAAAAGCTCTAGATTGCTATGGAAAGGGGTGAATACTACCCAAACCCCTTCTTTCTTTCATGGACTCGAGATGAATGCACAGTATTTTACTTGACGTTATAATAACATAAGCAATAAACAATATAAGTAGTACAAAAATGCGTCTTTTATAAAAAGAACAAATACATCTTATTATTACATACCAATTTTTTGCATGCAGTTGTCTAAGTGCTCACTTTTTAATGAATCAATAGTAGCCTTTTTATGCTTTTTATTTTTGCATCAATTGTACATCAAGAGAGAGAAATAAAATAAAAAACACAATGTTATTTTGAATGACATCAAATAACCATTTACAACATTTTTGATAAATAACATGTGTAATTCATTCATTTACCTGTTATATTTTATTTCAAATAAAGTGGAAATTAAGTTAAGGCATCACCTCCTTTTTTAAATATTAAATGAGATAGGACATCATATCTCGTATTTTTACTAATTTTGTTCAAAAATCAAGAATCTGATGGAAACTAAATCTAGTCAAATCTAAACTTAGAATATTTTAAGCAAATCTCATTTAGGTTCACATTCCAGACTTTTTATCATTAATTATAAATGTTATTTAGTATATTTCCAAAATCATTGTGTGGGGGGTCTGGTTTAAGCACATTTTATGTCTCAAAGCTGCTATTCTGATTACCCTAAATATATTTTGTTCAGTTTTATTTCTTAAGGCATATTACCCAAAATAAGGTTTTCTGGATGTCTGGATTTCTGTTGTGCAGTTAAATAATAAATTAACCTGTCAATTTAGAGCACTCATATAGAATTTGATTGTAATGAGCCTTTTTCCCCTCCTCAATTTCTCCAACTATTTCTTTTTACCAAATTATTGTATTTACTTTGAATATCAGGTGTTATAAAAAATCTAATTTGTGTCTTCCAAGCATATTCCATCCAACACTGGATTGAGTAGTATGGAATGTATTATATGATATTTCTTCCCAGTCTGGCTGATTCATTTTTATTATTAATTCGTCCTCCCACCTACATATAATTTTATTCTGAGTGTCCTATATATCTCTTTCAAGTGCACTCTTTAAAATTCCTAAAAAATTTATTGTATTAGTTATATTGGATAAATTATATAATTCATAAATGGACGCATTTCCTTTTTTATTTATTTTATTTTAACTTCAGTTAATAAATATCTTCTTACCTGTAAATAATTAAATAAATGTGAATTTGGAAGCTCATATTTTTTGCTAGGTTTGATAAGGTATCCATTCCTTTATCAGAGAACAGTTTGTGATATATTTTTATACCTCTATCTGCCTAAAACTTAAATGTATTATCTAATCTATTTGGCATGAAATCTTAATTTTACTATTTTTATTTTTTTCTAACCAACAGCTAAAGTACTATTAATACAAATAATATCTATTGATTTAAATGTGTTGCTTTGTTTTGTTAGGAACAGGGATATACTAATAGGTTCCCCCATTTGATACATTTCCATCTTCCTCCATTTCACTTTAGATTCTTCATTCATCCAAATCATTATAGGTTGAATTTGGGCAGCTTTATAATAATTGATTACATTTGGGTATTGTAGTCCTCCAAGCCCTTTTGGCAACTTGAGAATTTTAAGACTAGAAATTATCCCATATATATTTAAAAGTAGCTTATTCCATTGTCTAAAAACTCTTTTTTGATGTACTAACTAGTAGATTTTGAAAAAGCAAATAAACTTAGGGAGAATATACATGTTAATACTCTCTATTCGTTTTGTAATCAGTAGTAGCCTATATTTTTTTGTAATAGTTTTGAATGATATATAATTTTTCAATTCAAAGAAATATAAAAGCTTTTATATTTTAAATAAATTTAAGATTTTAAAATGAATAAGTCTGTGTGTTCTTGACGTGGGCCTAGATTAATTCACTTGAGCATTGAAATGCCAGCTGTTTTACTTTCTTTTCTTTTTTTTTTATCACATTAAAAATTTGTTTGCAGCAGTCCTCTTGAGCTCTCATAGCAGCCGCTGTTTCTTCTTGTTGTGTAAATGTTTATTTTTTATTTAATTGCTTCAGAATTTTACAGTTATCCCTTGTAAGGTGGAAATTATCGTCACTCATTCATGTGTATGAGCGCGTAATCTAATCTTAAAATCAGAATCGAAGCCTGAGTTGACAGAGAAAGTTGATGAGCTGCATCATGGTACCAATTAAACCTGATTGGATTGGTTTGAATTTGTCAACCTGAAACCAATCCTGAAACCTGAGTTAATTCAGCAACCTTCATGGTACAGGCCTCAGGTGTCTTATGACAGACAGGTGGTTGTTTCATTGATATCAGCACGAGAAGTGGAAGAAATGAATACCTCTGTACAAACCTCTGGTTCCTTGTACCGTAAGATAACTAAATTATGAGATGTGGGGGCTTGTGTGTGGGTCACATTTTGTCTTAATTGTGGGGATTTTCTAATATCTTTGTTTTAACCGGCTCTCCCAAGAAAATTAAAGCTGAAGGGTGCCGTTTTGGCGCCACTAGCATCACCAAATGGAATTGCAAAATCAACCAATGTTTTCAAACAGATCCAGAAAATACCCCCTTATTACATTGGCTATACAAACTCCTGTCCTACCTCAAACTCACATTTTGGTCAAGCCAGTATTGCTTTGTCGGACTGGACGGACCACTAAAATTAACAGAGGTATGTTTCGGTAGTGTTACAATGCAAATGGTTTACTTATAGTTACATACAGAGGTGGGAAGAGAAGCCAAAAAATGAACTCAAGTAAAATTACTTCAAAAACATAATTACTCAAGAAGAAGTAAAAGTACTACTTTTAAAATGACTTGAGTAAGAGTAGAGTAAGAAAGTGTCCAATTAAAAGAGTACTTAAGTATTGAGTAACTCGTTACTTTCAAAAATGACATAATAGATGTTTAATCCCATATATTCCATTACATAATACACTACAATATAATATAATACATTACATACAATATATATATATATATATATATATATGTTTTATTTTAAAAAAAAAATTTCACCATTTGTTTTTTTAATGGTGAAGTGAATGGTGAATGAGACTGTCAGTCCCTAACATTCTGTCTAACATATTTTGTGTTCCACATAATACAAAGCGTCACACTGGTTTGGAACAACATGAGCGTAGAGAAATTATTACAGAATATTAAATTATGGCTGGGCTATCACTTTAAAGAGATGGCTTACCCTACAATGAAAATTCTCTTATCATTTATTCGCCCTCATTCCATCCCAGATGTGTATGACTTCTGCAGAACACAAATTAAGATTTTTAAAAGAATATTTTAGCTCTGTAGGCCAAGATTTTTATGCTGCAAAAAGTGCATAAAGGCAGCATAAAAGTAATCCATAAGACTCCAGTGATTTAATCCATGTCTTCAGAAGTGATATGATAGGTGTGGGTGAGAAACACACAACATGTGAAGAATGTGAAAGTGATCTGTTTCTCATCCACACCTATCGCACCGCTTCTGAAGATACTGATTTAACCACTGGAGTCTTATGGATTTATTTTATGCTGCCTTATGTTTGTTTTTTTAGCTTTAAAATGTTGCCTTCCATTCACTTGCATTGTATGGACCTACAGAGCTGAGAAATCTTCTAAAAATCTTAATTTTAGTTCAGCAGAAGAAAGAAAGTCATACACATCTGAGGTGGCAAGAGGGTGAGTAAATAATGAGAATTGTAATTTTAAGGTGAACTATCCCTTTAAGGGCTCTTGTCAGATCTGGATGAATTTGTCAATAAGAAGAGAGGTTTGGAAACACTTCTAGTAATTATTATAGTGAAAACTTGAAAATGTCCCACAAGGACATTATATATAATCCTGAAATATAAAGCAAAGCAAGATCATGCTTTATTAATGCCTTCTTTCGCTATTTCATAGGTTTTAAAGTCCTGCGTGGATTTCTGGATATTTCAGTGTAGTTACAGTTTTTAGATCATTAGTTCTGTACAGCAGTACCGTTGCTCCCTAAATGCAGAGTACGCAGCCTAAGTAGGGTACCAACTCTGGTCGTGGAACACTCGCTGTGTCTGAAACCTCTCCCTGTCCACTATATAGTGCACTATTTCGAGTGTCCGCTATTATGTCAGAGTGTTTGAATTCTGAGTGAGCCACTCATTCCCTACTTCTGTTCACTCATTCTTACCCACAATGTACTCTAATTTCAAGTGTACATTTCAAGTACACTCGATGATGGTTAATTTCCCACAATGCACCATGGGGAAGACGTACAAGCTGGGAGATTACTGCTTCCTTCACTCCTGCAATGTTTTATTTCATGCTGAATGTAGTCAATTACTTTTTGACAAATCATTACTTGATTAAAATAACATAAAAGCATAGGCTTTTACTTTTTAAAATGTCCTATTTATTTGATCAAATGTGTTTACTCTTTATATTAACACACAGTATATATTAAAATTACAGACAGAATGAAGATTTATTGTGTTAATATATTATTTAATAAGAATAACAAGAAAGGCCCAAGTATTTAAAAATTTCATATGTGAAATTTCTGCACCAGCCCCAGAGCACCAATACTCACGTATGAAATTTCGTTCACTTACTGCTGAGATGTAGTGCACTAACTGCCATTCGCTATATATGAAATGTTGAATGAGTGAACGATTGTGGACACAGCCACTCTCGTAGCCACGATTACCTCACGCCCGCACATCTCACGCCCTGTGCCCCTCGCTCTGCACGCGCAGAAATGCTGTCTGTTCGCACTCCAGTTTTCTATCACATGAATGCCGGTGATTTAGAATTATCTTGGATGTTTACGTGGATTTATACAGTTAATCCGCATGAAGTAGCGGCGATAGTTTCCAGTACCCCTGGAGTAAATGCATAAATACTGTTTATGACATGTGGAACGCAGGACAAAGCGCACTGATATATTGCTGCACTGATTTAAAAATGTAAACTTAAAAACTTATGTCATAAGAGCCCAGTTACATTATCACCCTGAAAATTACCATCTCATTACACAGAAAAGCCAGCATTAGAATTAGCGCCAAAACTTACCTCAGCGTGCTGCCTTAAGTTGGAGCTGTGATTTTAATCAAATCAAATTTGATTTGAAATATCAGCTTGTCTTGGTGTTAAATGAAGGCATTGCATGACAAAACAATTTTTTTTTGACTGTGCGGAGCGAAGAAAACTTTTCACTTTGAATTGGTCGATGCTGCTGCACTGATGACTTGAGTGAATGTCTGTGACTGTGACACCGGCACACCGGAAAGTCCCATTCAATAATCTCTCAATAAATTACACATTCATTCAAATTAAACCCTGTAATGTTATGACAGTAACGCTACCCGTTGTAAAGTACGAAAAAATATTTATTTTCACAAAAAGTTACTGAAGTAAATGTACTAAATGTATTGTGTTACTACCCACCGCTGGTTACATATTAAACTGGGATACAAAAAAATTGTTAGTAGATTATGATGGTCTAAATTCTTCAGCATTTATAATGATTGTCAACTCTCTCAACTTATAAGTCTCAATTTTGTTTAGGTATGGGTGACATGGCAGTGTCCAACTCCATTGGCAGTAATGTGTTTGATATCCTGATCGGGCTTGGCCTGCCCTGGACCCTCCAGACTTTGGCCATAAACTATGGCTCCACAGTAAGTTTATAAAGTCATTAAAGCTTAATGAGACACTTTGTAAATTCTTAAATGCAGAAACATCAGAATGAATGAAAATCATTGCCGTTTAATGACTTATTATTTATAATGTTTTCTTTGCAATAGCATTTAGAACCTGACATATTATTGGTAATGTTTATCATTAAGGTCTCTATATACTTCTGGAGAAGTTCCTTTTTTGTTGTGTATAGAAATTAAATAATTAAATAAGAATTGTATTTAGAACCACTGTGAGCAAGTTGAAGGTGACTGTGGCAAGGAACACAAAACGTCTTGGTTACTGTCATAACCTCTGTTCCCTGATTCACGTTGTGTCGATGTAGTGACAAAAGGGATCTCTCTTGGGAGCCCCAAACACCTCTGATCTTTGAGAAAAGGCCAATGGGAATTGGCAAGTGGAATTTGCATGCCACTTCCCTAGACCTATGGGTATAAAAGGAGCTGACTTGCAACCACTCATTCAGGTTTTGTGCCTCAGAGCCAAGACAGGGTCCAGGGCATTTCAGCGGTAGCTCAGCGTTGTGGCAAGAGGGACACAATGTCTCGATCCCTGCATCAGGTGACAGGGGTCCCTAAATGAAAGGCCACAACCAGCTGAACTGTGTTACATGGACTGGCGGTGCAGGTGTGGGCAGATCACTGCGTGCATTGTAGCAAGTCCACCCAGCACCCACGAAACCTCCCCCAATGCCTCAGGAATGTCGGACGGCCCCTCACACCCCGGAGACAAGACAAACTCGTAGTGGGGACACTTCTTTTTTCACCCACAGATATATAAAATCAACCTGCTGGGGCCATATGCATCCTTGGGGGTACACGGCGGAGACCACACCCTGCCAGAATGGGAGGTAGCATGTGGAGAACACGTCACATGGATTTACCTGTGCTTTGCCGAATCAACTCCAAATGAGCCACTCTCCCCTGAGTGTAAACTGCCTCAACAGCACGTCCGCTGTGCAGTTGAGGTCACCCGGGATGTGAGTGGCCCGCAATGACTTTAGTTGCTGCTGACTCCAGAAGAGGAGCCAGCAGGTGAGTTACCGTATGCAACACGAGCATAAGCTGCATTGGTGGTTTATATACGCTACTGTCACTCTGTTGTCTGTCCGGACCAACATTTGCTTGCTCTGGATCAACAGCCGAAGCCTTCTCATGGCCAGCAAAATTGCCAGAAACTTGAGGCATTTGATATGCCAATGCAGTTGCGGCTCTGTCCAGAAACACGCGAATGCATGTCTGTTGCACACGGTGCCCCAGCCTAACTTTGAGACATCTGTCATAACAACGACATGTTTGGACACTTACACTAAAAGGACCCCTGCCCACAGAAAAGCAAGATCCGTCCAAGGGCTGAACATGTGGTGGCAGATTGGCATGATGGCCACGTGATGCGTGCCACGGCACCATGCCCATCTCTGGACTCGAGTCTGAAGCCAGTGCTGGAATGGTCTCATATGCATCAACCCGTGTGGCATGACCTCCGCCGAGGATGCCACATATGCCACAGGAGCCTCTGAAACTGTTTCAGTGGGACCGCCGTTCTCTGCCTGAATGACATCAGGTAGTTCATCACCAAGTGCACATGCTTGTTCGTGAGGCGCGCTATCACAGAGACGTGAGTCTTACTCCATCCCGAGAAAAGAGATGCCCTGAACCGGGGAGAGCTTGCTCTTTTCCCAGTTGACCCAAAGCCCCAAACAGGTCCCTGTGCGCACACAACAGGTCTCGAAAGTGAGCTAGAATCAGCCCATCGTCAAGATAATTGAGGACACGAAAGGCCACTTCCCTTAGCGGGGCAAGGGCTGCCTCTGCGGCTTCCGTAAAGACATGAGGCGGCAGGGACAGACTGAGGTGGAGTATCTTGTACTGATACACCCAGCCCTCAAAGGTGAACCGAGATGTGGAAGTACGCATCCTTAAGGTCTACCACCGCGAACCAATCTTGATGCTGGACACACAACAGAATGTGCTTATTTGTCAGCATCTTGAACGGAAGTCTGTGCAAGGCCCTGTTCAGCACTCACAGGTATCAGGGTATCAGAGCCCCTCGGGCATGCGGCAAAATCAAATTCAAAGGAAACTAAAGATTCTTCTCCCGGCCCTCCACCGGGGATAAAGTGGTCTGTCCACCACCTCCAAGCTTACAGCGGGTCTCCTTGTCCCTGGGCCTTCCTCCCAGGGGCACTTGGAGGCCTTTCTGGGGCTGAATCGTGTGACGGGGCATCAGCTTCCTGTGGACAGCTCTATTTTCTATAGAAAATATACTCTTTTATCATTAGAATTTATACATTCTTTTAGCACCCAGGGGCTGCACTTATTTGTGCACGAGGGGGAGATACCACTGAAATTCGCTGTATATCCAAACAGCATATGCATAGGTGAATGGAACGGCAGTGGAATTCAAATAATTAATTCAATGAATGAACACCACTCGGCATATGCCCCAGCAGATTGATTTTCCATTATTGTGGGAGAAAAAAGAAGAGAAGAGGCCACGTCTGGTGTCCCGGGTTGATAGGGGCCGTCCGACACTCGTGAGGCAATGGGGGAGGTTACATGGGGGTCAGGTGCACTTGCTACGAGGCACATAGTGGTCTGCCTGCACCTGCACCACCAGTCCACGTAACACAGTTCAGCTGGATATAGCGTTTTGTATAGGGACCCCTAGTGTCACTACATCGACACAACGTCGAGTGAGTGACAGATAGGGAATATCTACCCTCTGAAATGACCGGGACCCTGTCTCGGCTCCTCAGCGCAAAACCTGAATGAGTGGTTGCAATCCAGCTCCTTTTATACCCTTTTATATAGATCAGCGGTGTTTGTGGCTCCAAAGAAAGACCCCTAGTGTCACTACATCGACACAACGTCGAGTGAGTGACAGATAGGTAACTCCATATGATGTTGGTTAATGTAGAAAAATAACCTTGGGAGAAACCAGGCTCACTGAGGGGGCCAGTCCCCTCTGGCTAAACAACATGAATATAATGCCAATATTAGTAATTTATATGCAGTGCAGGTCATGGTTTAAGATTAGTAAACTAAGAAAATGTATACAAAATGACAAATGACCTGTAAGATTAATGACTCATTTTTCTTGTTTATATTCTGAGTTCATGACGCTAATGCACTAACACGCTATACACTGCCATTATATGCACAGGTTACACTGTTATTGTGATTTATATAAACACTGATACTATTCCACTGTATAAAAGTGTTAATGTTCAGAATAAAGACAAAAGTATAATCATGGGCATATCTTACTTTAGACAGATCTGTGAATGGCATTCGCTGCAGATGGCACGAGTGAATGGGCATTTGAGAGTATTTGAGAAGAATTTATTCTTTTAGTAAACTAATTAAACAAAAATAAATCGCATGATGTGGTCTTGGAAAATGTCTCTAAGCGAACGATCATACAGATGTAGGTAAGTTGCACCAGGTCACTAATAACTGTACACACATATACATGTGTTCATGTTGACTCATTTTGATTCGTTAAACAACATAAACAGAAGTTGCTGTCACCATCCATGTAGGTGGAGCTCTAGGTCACCCCTACCGATGATGTGGACCAATAGCAGTAAGGTGTTTTGCTGTCGAATATAACTTTTAAAAAAAGTTAGCCCCAGCGAGCTGTTATGAACCACCAAAACGAACACAAAAACACCTTCTTTTTGGCCAGACTTTGTTCTAAATGACATCACCCCTGTTCGTTCTTTGATTTCGTAAGAAATATATTGAGGCCTTAATCGAGTTCAAAGCCAATTGGGTATGATCTGCTTAGTAGATTGCAGTATCTTCCTATAATTCAGTGAATGATCATTTATATATTTATATGAAGTGTATGCAGTAATATGTTTTTTGTTAGCAATGTGTGATGAAACAAACAAGTGGAAAACAGGTGTAGGCCTAAGTGGAAAGTAGAAATTTAGAGAAAAAGAGAATGTAGGGCACTCACAGTCTAGTGTATGTGTTTGTCTACCTCTGGCCTAAATTAAACACATGTGTTGAATGCTTAGAGCATGGAAACACTTGCTATTTGTTTGGAATAATTTGCCAGCTAATTATATTTGCACAAGTTCTAACATACTTTTTTATTGCATTTCTGCTAAGATTCACCTGAACAGCAAAGGCCTAATATTCTCTGTTGGGTTGCTGTTGGCATCTGTGTTTCTCACGGTATGTTTAAAGCAATTACTTGTACAAATGCTTTTTGTTTTAACACAAAGCTAGAAATTAATTTCAACTCTTCTCTCACTGTCCTTTCTTTCTCTCTCAGGTTCTCGGTGTACATCTGAATAAGTGGAAACTTGACACGCGTTTGGGTATCATTTGTTTGCTGATGTATGCTGTCTTCCTGTGCTTCTCCATCCTCATCGAGTTCAACGTATTCACCTTTGTCAATTTGCCCACCTGCCGCGAGGAATAAGTTCATTTTTTTCTCTGCCCTCCTTCTTTGACCTTGTGAGGACATAGCACAAGTCCCCTGTCAGGGGCATATCAGCTGTCGTTCTGAAGGAATATTTATTTATTGATCTAGTTGTTCCTCTCTTTTTCATTACAATGGCTGCAATATAAATGGAGTCTCCTGGTCCGTTGTGTTTTACGACAGAGAAGAGTAAGGAGTGTTTGAGCGTCGTTGATTGATATAAACTCTTCCGAATGGATGGGACGATTATAAAAGATGACTACTGCCTGGTTTGATGTGAATACTTTTTTTCCCCCAAATATTATACATATTACATATGAAGAAGAATGTGATCTTAATTTATTTAAGGAAGCCATCTGTTTTATTAGCTGCTAAATGTCAGAAGAAATGGCTGGACTAAATTGATAGATTATGAGAATTTTGTAGGGGAATTATTTTGTGCTTGAAGGTACTGGTGACCTATAGAAAATACTTGTGAACAATGCTGAAGTGGTAGACCAGGTGAAGAGAGAATCCTCTTTTATTTGGGCATTACCCAGTCATTACTTTCAAACTTCATATCACAGATGAGAATATGTTTACTTTCCAGAGGAGGGAATAAAGGCGACACAGTTTGTAATAGATCATATAAGATCAACTTTCAGTCAAAGAGCTTTAAAGCACTTTGTCCCGGTTTAGGAAATGTCGCTATAGGGAGGAAACGGGCATTTGTTTTGCACCTGTGTGGATGCTACAACATACTACCAACAGCAACATATTTATGTTAATTGAAAAATTGTTATTGTGCGGTATAAGGGGTTTCTATAGATGTGTTTATGAACTGTCTTGTGTCTCTAATACTCTCTATATATATTGAAACAGAGAAATATTTCTTTATTAATTTATTGAAAACTATTTATGCACATAATTTCCTATGACGTACTGAAACAAAACCAACCCACAGCTGTCCCAAAGAAGAAACCATTCTGGAGTTTTAGCCTGGCTACAGCGTTCTTGTCCTTCAGAGCTCGTGTATCAGCCTTTTCTAGTGGATTATTTCTTCTTCATCTCTGAACATTATGCACCATTTTAGATGCACCTTTGAATTAATACGTAAAACAGTTTCTACTATTTGATATGTGTATAACATGACATCAGAGGTAATTCTAGTTGTTTTTTTTACACAAAAATTTGGCTGGCAAGTAAGAAAAAAAATATTATTTATATATATTATACTTAACTGTTTTGACATTTAAGAATGGCCCATTCCCTTTAGAGTGGATGGACTGAGTGAGCCACAAACCTAAGAAGCTGATAAGCAGGAACTTGTCCTGGTAAAATGAAGCTAATGTCTTTGTAATGTTGAAAATACTTTTTCAAGTTTTGTGTAAGTAAAACCTTCAAAAGAGCCTAGATGTTTGCTCTAGAAGTGGTCAAGTAATTTTCTGTTAGCATGCCACTCTAAACTTTTTTCAATAAATCCACTGAGCAGAAAAGAGATAAATTTACATGTCCAAGGATGCAGTTAACAATATGGATTTTTCAGAAGTTCTTTGTGCTTTTGTGTCTGTTTTATAGTCACAGGGGCTAATTTCTTAAATACTTATTTGAAGGATGACTTTGGTTCTGTGGATCTCAAATAGACCACCACAATAAATCACAGCTGGAAGCTTTTAACTGTGGCATAATAAGTGGATATGTGGACTTCATGCTCCTATTCCTTCTTTTTCCTCAAAGAGGTTTTTAGTGAGCAGGAAATAGTCCAGTTTTGTCTAGTTAGCAACTTCATGCAGATTTCCTAGTCTAAACAATCAGTCTAAAGGCACACTGCAGGGAAATATTTGTTTTATGCACTAGGTGATACTGGATCTTCTTGTATGTCAAAATTTAAGAATAGCAAATCTGCAAGAGTATTGTGTGAAGTATTTTTAACATAAAGCAACTTTATATTTTGTAATGCAAAATGTTTAGAAATGTTTTCTGCTTTTTAAAATTATGTAGGATGTGCTTCAGTTGAATCAGCATATTTATTCTTTAGTTCATAAAACAAATGTTCAATCTGTCAGTTTACTGTTGAAGTTCAGAGTACTTTTAGCATGCTTAAAGTCAAAGGACACAGTTCATAAGAAATTATTTGATCACTAATCACAAAAATAATAATATAATAACAATAATATAAAATAAAAAACTTTTAGGGAAGAACTTTTCCCTAAATTGACAGAGATTATATAAAAAATTTAACTTTCTAGATCACTAAAATAGACCTAATAAATGTAAATTACTTACCAAAAATATAACTGCAGGTCGAGGGTTTGAGCAATGTGCTGTTCCAGATAAATATAAGCTATGTGTAATCCAAGTAGAGTGTACAGTTTGGAGCTGTGTTTGGATGCTGGAGATTGTTAGTTTAATTATAAGCAGGGTATTATCCGTAAGGACGGTGTGAGGAAAGCAGGGTTTAATGAAAATATGTTTCATTTATTAAATGCAATAATGTTTAGATTAATTAATTAATGCGTTTGTATCTTTTCTTGTAAATCCTAAACATAACAAATCACATTTTATGCTACATCTATATTTCAGTAGGTTTTAAAACATTTTGTGCACTCTATGCTCAATAAAAGTGCAACAAAATTGGCTTTCACTGCAACTCTCCAAAATGCTCCAAAATCTAAGATCACTGCTGCTTGGGAGATATTATGAAACATGAATGCCTGTGTTTATGGATATAATAACAGACATATACTTAAAGGCTGGGAAACTTGTCAACAGTTTCAATGATTATTCAGTACTGACCGCTACTGTATTTGGCCAATACTTCTGAAAACAAAAGTGCTTCTTTTCGTTTATACGCACAAATTATAATAATACAGAGGGCATGTACAACCAGTTAGCCCATAACTAGACAGGTTTCCCCTCATATTTCCTTTCCTTGTATGCTATCATGTCTTCATGGATTCTGGCATATTTTAAACAAAAAATGTGACTCATACAGGGTGATGCATTGCTGATGTACATAAATATACATACATGAAAATGTGTTCATATCTTTTGTCTGTTGACTATATTTTCATAGATACTGTACAATGTTTGGTCCCTTTATTTTTGTTGTTGTGTTGAGGTTTGATTAAACACCCTTGGTTTTCTAACTCGCATGGGATATTTTAATATAAGGAATTATTTATGTTCATTACTATTACATATTGTTGAGCACTGGACAGACCACTGTAGAATTAAACCTCTTAGATAATTGCATGTTTTTATGTTCAAGGGAACACTGCTATGCTTTTGATTCTTCAATGCCAGCTTAGATATTTCATTCAGAGTAACATATGTCTTCTGCATTTCAGGAATCATAAAAAGAAGGGTGGTTGGCTTTATGTACTAAATTATTTTGTTCAGGTGTTTCAGTTGTATATCAGAGTACATTTTTACTTGAGCGTAATTAAAATCATCTTTGCTGAGGTGAGCATTATTGTTGTCTTCTTGCCATTTCAACCATATGTGAACACACACACAAATCTAAATGAGGACACATAATTGACTTCTTCATTTTGTTTTTATATGAAGCTTAGACTAACTGGAATCCAAATCCTAACAGAGAGAGAGAGATCTCATGTAACTATGCCTTGAAATTAATTGTATATTTGAATACAATACTAATCTCGTAATATCTATGCATAGTTTAAATTTTATTTAATACTCGTTTAATGTATTCATTTCCCTGTACAACAGAATAAACACTGTTTTTGTTGTTTTGTTTATACAGCAATAAAAAAGTACAGGCAACTTCCAGGGGGTACATTCAACAAAGACATTAAAATAGTTACATACATTGACACATTTCACAGCTTTCTTATTTGTCATGTTCAATATTGTTTTCAAGTATTGTTGGACTTCTGTTTTAAAGATTAAAAACATGGTCTATTTTTTCCTCTTACTTTATGTATAAGCTAGGTTACAACAGGGCTAATGAAAGCACACCTTAAAGAAATATCACTTTTTGTTTCTGATCACAAAGTGTATCAAGATTCAAGAAATATGTTTATTTTTATTGAATATTGAAGGAGCAACATAATTTGTGAGAAATTAAATAACAACAAAAGGTTGTTTTGAATAAAAAGAAGGTGGCAAGGGGGGCATTTACACCACACCTGTGGTAAAAGGCTCCTTCACTTGGGGAAAAAGGCCTCCAGGGGGGCAATATTGATTTTATGTGGTGACAAGGGACAATCGTTACAGGACACAATTTGTTAACTTCTTTGTTAACCCCAAATATTACCCTTTCACTTATTGGACAGTTTTTTGGACAGAAAATGGCAAATAAATATTTTGTCTCAAAATAATTGTGAAAGTCCATGATATTCATTAGCTACATACATTTGCAATATAGCTTTATTATTATTATTATGATTAAATATTACATCTAACTGCCTCAAAATAAACCTTAAGCCATTACACGCAATTATTTCAGAATTTTGCAGTGTATAGTGTAAGACAAGTGTTTAGGAATATGCTATGGGAGTTTTTGTTGCTATTTAGTTTTTTGGGAGAAAATGAAATAAAATGAGCCTTTAACCGTTGTACCTTACTACATTTACCTATGAGGAGTAACAGATGAATCAAACAATATTATTTACAATTAGGCATATCATAATCAAAGCCAGTTTTCAAGGCAAAGTTGGAAATTGGACATGATAAAAGCTTTAACAAATGAGTAGATGTTTGACCAAAAACACCCTGAGTAAGGACAACCACAAAACAAATTAAAAATAGTTTCTGGATGCAACCGACTAAATGCACGAGGTACATCAATATCACAGTTAAATAAATGAACGAATAACAGTCTACTTTTTTTTTTTTTTTTTCTGATTTTCTCTCATTACCTCTACACTGATTTTTTTTATTTTTATTTTTTATTTTTTTTTATTAAGGAACAATACACGGGACAATAGGTACAGAGAACATTACAAATACTGTAACCTGTTCAACAAAAATTAAATGTACAGTGTACAGACCAGAGGATAATAACAAATCAATTAATATAATTATAGAAGGGGAAAATTAGAAATTATGCAGTTCCTTCAAGAGATGAAATGTTCTTGTAGCCTTCATGTTTTGCATGTTCTCTATTGTTTTGTAATATGATTTAAAATCCAGATGAAATGCCTTAAAACAAGGTTGTGAATTAGACCATTTACATTTGTGAATATGGTATTTTCCGAGGATAATAAACAGTTGAATAACAAAAATTAATTTTTTGGACAAACCACAAAAATCAAAGTATAACATGACATCAAAAATATTGATTCTGATGTTTACATTCAATTTTGTGATTATATATTCTTCGAAATCAGACCAAAAATTTTTTGTGTACATACAGTGATAAAATAAATGAAAAATAGTCTCCTTATTAGATTGGCAAAAAACACAAGACTCTTCTAAGTTTATTTTAAATCTTCTTAACGTATCTTTAACAGGATCAATTTGCTGTAAAATTTTAAATGAAACTTCTTTTACTTTATTATTAATACAGTATTTATGAATAGTAGTATTTGCCTTTTTCCAATTTAAATCACCCATGGTTGAACACCAAAAAAACTTTGCAGCAGGTGGAACCGAGCACGAAATTTGATTTCTAATATATTTATTGGTGCATTTTTTCTTTGTAATGTCTGTATCCCCAATAAAAATTCTATTAAATTCAACACTAATATCTGTGACTTATATGTGTTTTAGAATTTGAAGTGAACCTGTAGGGATTGCATCAAATACAATTGCGTATTCTTTTGGTGTCACTGGGAAGTTAAAATTTTGAAGAAATTCTGAATATGACATGAGCAAACCATCTTTGTTCAGTAACTGTCCTACCAACAGAAACGAATAACAGTCTACTGCGCCCCTGAAATCACTATTAAGTGACGTAATCGCCTCGCTGGGCTTGTGGAAATTGTAGTTCATTCCAAACTCCCAACGTTCTGCCAACGTTGCTGTGACGTTGCGGTAACGTGATATCTTGCGCTAGCTAGGGACAGTTTGATAACCTTTTCAGCTTATTTTTCGCATATTTCGCAGTGTTTATTAAGTGGTGCACGTGTAGTGATTAAATCTGACATAAAGTGTTCTTTGTAGATTTAATAAACGCACCCAAACAAATGGACCCAAACAATGCCAGTCGCGCGAGCTGGGCCATAAACCGACGAGCAGAGGGTTCCGTGAGCAAACACAAAGCGGACATGGTACAAGAGACAATTCAACAACCGAGGCGCTCAGCTGCCTGTGAGGATTTGCTGCCCTCTCTATCAGACGACTTGAGCAAAGGCGCAGAGGACATCATACCGGGGTTGGCCGAGGTGAACTTCAGCGCGGATTCAGAGTCCTTCTGTGCCGCAGGAGTAGCGGGAAAGTTTATGCGCGAGGATGCATCTTTATCAGGTAGGCAGTGAAGAGGATCACGCTGTACGACACCCCCCTCCCCCCTTTCTTTTTTTTCTATCATAATGAAATGTCTTGTTGTTAAAATAGAGGGGGGAAAACTCCTATTGTTAGTATTGCGGCTCTATGTATGCATTATTGGATTATATACAGTATTATGAAGTATTACATACTTTAAAAAGTACTACAACGGCTTTATAAGATCAACAGTTGCTTTTGTCATACCTTTTTGCAAAAATATTGCTGGATAATCCATCTTAACATGGTAACTGCGTTTTGGAACATGATAACTGGTTTCTAGCTGGTCCAGGCAGGTCTTGTGATATCAGCTTGTTGTTTTTGGAACATGATGATGATGGATGGATTTTCTGCAGGGTAAAACACTTAATAGATGTAAATCTAACAACAATGTAAATTGCTGTTGTTGTTGTTGTTGTTGTTGTTGTTGTTGTTGTTGTTGTTGTTGGGGGGTTGCCTAGTACAATTTTGCTTAGGGCCCCCACATGGTCAGAAACGGCCCTGAATAGAACACACAGTAAGCTACTAATGGAGGTACTCAAAATAGTCAAAACCACCCAAAAGAGACAAATAAATCAATGTCAAGACAAAAATTCAATGTGACAATTGATGACTACAAAAAGAATGAATACAAATATAGAGTGATAAATTAGGTTAAAGTGATAAATTAATTTACTTTGTCATAAGACCCATCCTACAATTTGTAACTTATGTAACCGGTCCTGCTCAAACTGCTCCGAGCTGGATTTGAACAGCCGACATGGGAAGAAGGCATGCTAACGAGAAGGCTAAAGGCTACAGCCTCTAGTGTCAGTCACAAGCCTGCCTCTTGATGCCAGTAGAGTGTGATTTACACATACCACACATCTATCTCATACCAGCTGGCTTCCGTTACACTCACCCTCCTAAACCTCACTCCCATCCGGGTCACGGCACCACTGTAACTGGTCCTGCTCGACCCCCTCTGAGCAGGATCCAAAATTGCATCAGCAGGCATGGCAGTAGGGCAAGCTAACGAAGAGGCTGAAGGTTACAGTCTCTAGCGTCAGGCGCAAGTGTGCCTCTTGATGCCAGTAGAATGAGGTTTACAGGTGGGGGGGTGAAAATAACGGAGGCATAATGAGTGATGAAAGAAAGTTATGCTGAGCTTTTAAAGCAGAGACTGGATTATGATGCGCAAATTGAATAAATGTGTTTTCCTGACAGAACTACCAGTACTAGTGAGACTAATTAGTTAAATTGTTTTCCTTTTCTTTCCTTTTCAGATAAAAAGTTGTATTTCCAAGTGTCTTTTATTCAAAGCTTAATTCCCTAATGACACAAATTATGTGTTTCTGAATTCCAGTTTTCCCTAAAGAGCTTTATAATAACTGAATTTATTTTCCTGTCAAGTAGGTGCATTTACCCCTGCACATTAGAGGAACTGATGCAGTTTATATCACTGCGGAATGTTTTTTTGAGTCTTCACTAAACCTTTTTTATTAGATTCTTTTTATTTTTATGCAGAGGCAGAAGCCCATAGAAAAATCATATCCCTCCTTATTGAGATCAAGGAGGAACAACAAAGGCAGTGGGCAGTACTGAAAGATCTGCAGGCCAGGGTTTATGGACAGGTGTGTGAAGAAGAGGAAGAGGTGCTTGACATAGATCTGCCACTACACACAATGGAACAGCTCGATGAAATGGAACAAAATCTAGAGGATGCTGAAGCACAGAGGAGAATGGTAAAATTTCTGAAAAAAATATTATTGTAAATATTTATCCCAGTACTTTAAGTGTAGTGTAATTGTTGTAATTAATGTAACACATGTAGTAACAGGTTATGTTACTTTGTAAACATGAATCAAGACATGCAGTTTACATTTTATAGAGTAGTACTATTCTGCATATGAGCCTAAAATAATTATTATATCACAAAAAATATTACCGGAATGTAATTTTCTTTGTTTCCTTTTGTTCCATTTTGGAAGAAGCCATTGAAATAATGCAATTTTGAGACCATGGTCCATATCTCTACCTCTATTTCTTTGTTTTGAATGTTTATATATTTTGATTTTCCGTAGGCATCACACCTCTCACGCATGGGCGGAGCCACGATAGATGATGCAATCCGTCGACTTATGCACACTGTTCTCTCATTCAGTTTGGGCTCAGAGCTCAACTGGGTCGGTAGGGGACAGAAAAGAAGCTTCAGAAACACCAGACTGCAGGGTGTTTTATTTCGTAAGCAGTCTTTTAAATTATCTTTTAATGCAGGCACTTCTTCTGTAATTTTTTAAGAGACAAAGTTATAAAGAGCCAAGACCGGATTTGTATTTATTAACTTCTCGATGATCAAACAAACATGTTTAAAGGTGTCACACTGTTTTTTCACTCTCTACACTTTAAATATTGCACAAAATATCTTACAATCTTTACGTGACTTTATCTTTTAGTGCTGTTCTCCACAGGTGCTTTAAAGAGGACACCTGTTGGAAAGGAGGCCACACACCACCAGTTTGCTGATGTAGTGAAGAAATGGTTACGGTTTGCCCCTTTCAGACAAAGAGGAAGCGGACGAAGACTGCACGGCGTACCTCCTGTTGAATTCATTTGCCCCAAGTTTAATAGTACTGTGGGGGATTGTGACCAGCTTAACCTGGAATCTGGAGAGGTTAAGGTCGTAATATAGTAATACTAAATAGCAATACAGTACCACCCATTTTTTATGGCAAGGTGAACTTTAATAAAAAAAAGACAAGAGTGTGCTTCTGTCATGGGTCAATGTTTTTGTTTTTGCTCATATTACTAGATAATCAAATATTTTCTTTGCTTTCTGCAAATATATTGTTAAATATACTGTTATTACTGGGGAAACAATTTTAAATGTGCATAAAGGGATAAAAAAAAATGCATGTTATGCACCTTGGAATTTATAATATAATTCAATATATTTCTGTTTAATATCTGATGTCAGTTTATTTCAAATTTAAATTCCAATATAAAAATGGTTTTGCATTCACTTGAATATTGGTATGAATTGTATATTTTGTGCATAGTTTAGTGCCATTGTGCTTGACAATGAATGGTGTCAGATTCAAGAGTCAAGCATAAATTATTTAGTAAGTGCTACAACAGGACATGTCAAATTGTTGTACAACTAAAGAAGAAGAAAAAAACATGTTAGCAAATGTAAATTAATGACCTTGCTTAATAAAATGGTTAAATTCTCTTTAAACACTCAGCGGTAACTTTGCAATTGCATGTGACAAAACAAACCACACAAAACTCACTAACCATCTATGATATGGCTCTTGACATCTGGGTGTAGCCAATCATGTTCTATCATTTGTTGCATCATAAAACAGCAAAATGTAACAGAATATATTATTTTGTATCGTTTTCTAATTGTAAAAATTATTTGAAATGTTACACTATCTGGGCACTTTGTAGATCCATCTGTGATAGATAAAAGTGCTGCAGACCAGAGGAATGTAATATTTGGCAAAACACCCATGTATTAAATGTTAAAAAGTGTTTTTAAAGCTAAACATTTTAAAATGAGGTTTTCAGCGGGTTTCACAAAACAATTCAGCTACACACCGAATTGTTCTATGGTCATTTGTTTATTTAATTTGTGTTATTATTTATTTATTCCATGTAAAATAGTGCATACCTCAATAATAATAAAATACAAAATAGACGAATTCAGGACAAATCTAAAGTGGATACTGAGATATTTTTTTTTTTTTTTTTATACATTTTTAGTTGCATTGATATATTTTAGATTTATATAGAGAGAGAGAGTTTTTTTTTTTAATTATTATTATTTTTTGTTGCCTTTGTCTTCCATTTATAAAGACTTTTCCGGTTCTTTAGTGTTTCTCTCTTTGGGTGACATCAGTGGTTGGTAGGTCTAACAAAGGCTTATCCCTTCCAAAGACATTCCCAGCTGGAACACGTGATGTGAAACTCAACGCACATCAACATTTGTTCTCCTGGAGTTTGTTTTTGCCTGGAGATGTCGCATGCTCAGACACATCAATGGAACGAGTCTCGCGCAGCATAAGGAAGTAGCCTCGAGGAACATCTACAACTTAAAGATAATATAAACTGAGCGTTTCAGAGAAACATCATGCTGTTATAAATGCGTAATTGCACTTTTGCTAGCAGGAGTTCTTGATCTGGCCCGTCGAGGTGAGTCTCTAAAACTCTGTTGGTTGTTTTGTTTTTGTTGTGTAGTTTACGTATCATAGTGTATTTCGTGAAGCTCTTTAAAGCGACTGTTCATTGTGTGTTTTGAGTCAATCACGGCAAACTTATTTATTGGTTAAATTCAATTGTTTTTGAACTGTTCTTGGAAACCCTCGAATATATATTTTGTTATTCACGCTTGTAATGCTGTTTTAAAGGCGTCAGTTTAACACTGTTCAGTAGTTGTTTGTTCTCACTTAGTCTTATTACCAGCACCTGCTTTGTTAACATAAAGAATAACTGCTGTCACTGTTGTTTCACATTGTATCAAGATTCAGTATTCAGATTCAGAACTTAGTGCACTTAGGGCATTTTATGAAGGCGAAACAGTCATAGATTTGGTGAAGGGAATACACTATTGTGCCTTTTCTTAGCAAAGCTTTAATGTAGCACTAGAAACATCTTATTAGAAGATTGATATGGTTTTCCTCAAAGTATTGCTTGCACAATTTCATGTGAAAGACCATATCATATTTGCATAAGAATTGCATGGACTTCCTCCTGTATTACTGATTGCCTCTATGTGAACTCCTTAAAAGAGAGGGAAGTAAACTTACTTTAGGAGCCAAGTTTGTAGCTTACACTTTATATTGTCCTTAGGACACATGCACAATGGTTTCAAATAGTTAATAAGCTAATTACATCGGACATAGTTCAGTAATTGTGGTGGTAATTTTGGAATTCCTTCAAATTAGTGTGTGAAAAAGTGTTTGTATTAGTGTTTCACTTATCCCCATTTGTGATTTATGCCACATTTCTCTCTTATTGCTTTTAGATAAATTGATAGCATTAATTAGTAACTTGTCACTTAATATTGACCTACTGGAATTTTCTTATCCAGCAGTATTTCAGCCGTGGCTCTGATGAATCTTAAGTGGATCAGTCTCAGGCTGAAGTTGAAGGGGAAGTTACTTAACTGAGATTTTGCCGAGAACATGCGTCACTGGACAAGAATTTTAGAGGTGTACAGTGACTGGCAGTGGATTTGTTTGGTAAAAGGATGCTTTTATGCATTGCTCGAACCTTGTGTGGAATTTCTTGTAACGCATACCAGTCATATTTACATTACTTAAGCTGCTGTTTACAGAAATTGCTTATGCGACCACTGAGTGCTATTCAAATGCTGAGGCATCAGACATGACTGAGGTGTCTTCATTATGGTCAGTGCATGTAGACTGCTGTGAATTGTCAGCACCATTTTAGTGCCTGCTGACACTATTGATAGCTGTTTTCTGTAGGCTTTCAACTAATCAGTAAGAAATAAAGTGGTGGCAATCTGATCAAATGGCTTAACGACTTAAATTAAGTGTAACATTCTCTAATGGTCAGCTGATTAGAGCGTTGAAAACCAGACATATCATTTTAACTACAATCTGAACACAAGCCAGCTGCTCACACTGTGATTGTTTGTTTAGCTGTCACAGTAAATTTGAAAACATGTTCTTGAGTATTTTTTCCTCATACACTTCCTAGCCTATTCCTTCCATTTAGTGATGCTAATGTTATTAAGGGTCTACAATATATAATACAAGTAGAGGACAGGATCAACCGATTATATATTTCATAGTTTTTAGAGGGGACTACCCTACCCCTCTAAATAGAGTTTAATTTGTTGATATACTAAAGCTTGCTGTCTCCATTCCCTTTAAAAACAATTTTGCTAGCCTCTTTTACTGTGTAGGCATCATTTGAGGTTCAAACACAGAGCAAACCTTAAATATTTGAAACATTGAGACCCATTGGAACTAGAGCTGCTTTTAAACAGATCATGCTGAAGATATCTTCCTATTAAAAACAAACTAACAACAAAAACAAAGGACTATTTGCATTCCAGTCTTACCCAATTTGATGTAGCCTCTGATACAAATTTTGGTTTATATACTGATCTAAATAGTGAAAGGAAAAAACCTTGTCTCCTCACCTTATGTTTGTGAGGTACTAAAAAATGAAGGACTTCATGATCAAAGAGAACCTGGAAGAAATCAATTAAAGTAGAGGAAGGTACACAGATTAGGTAAGGGGGGAGCTGTTTCTGTTGGCTACTTCTTAAAAATTTGTAATTTTAGCAAGATCTAATGGTTTTCTGTCTTTCCTACTGTTAGTGTATCTTCTCTTCAGCAGTTAGACCTTTCTGCAGACCTCATTTTCTCTTAAAGGGCACCTATTATGGAATTGTGAAAATTACCTTTCATGTAGTGTGTAACATAGATTTAAGTGAACAAAAACATCCTGCAAAGTTTTATTTATGAAAGTTGACCATAAAAAAAGTGATTGTCTCTCAAAAGTAGGAGTCGACTCTGAGTCAATTTAATGAATCGTATTTCCAGTGAGTCATTTTCCTTTTCGTTGTGACGTCAAGACGAAAAATTATCAAATTGGCTGCGCACGCACCAGGGAAAACTTGAAAAAATCATGTCGTCAACAAGACGCTGTGTTCTGAAGTGCGTATCAAAAGCGACCTTTTTTTCACTGCCCAGGGACGAGCATGTGAAGAATCAGTGGCTAGAGTTTATATTTACAACTATACCACACAAGTATAGCCCGAACCTTGTGCTGTGTTCGCGTCATTTTAATGACGATTGCTTTACGAACATGAATGCTTTCAAGTGTGGATTCAGCGAGCGGTTGATACTGAAGGAAGGTTCAGTACCAAGTTTATTTGGATCAGCTTCCTCCTCCGAATCACAACCTGTAAGTATTATTAATAATTGTTGCTTTTATGTGTTTTTTAGCATGCTTGATAAGTATTTGTGTGTTGTGTAAGTTACGCTCAGCGCAGCTTCTAGGTCTCCAATGTCAATTTTTTTGAAATATGTGAAATGTTTGTCGATGTTATTGGAGTTGTCATAAAGAATAGAGCAATAACTTGTAGTAATGCAGTGCTTTATCAATATGTTTATGCGTTGGGCTAACGCAAACAATAACTGATTGGGTGTTTACCACCGAACTTTGGGCTATGATCGCTAACATAAATCAACTCAAATTCCTTCTCTGATTTAGATTTTTTTACTACAAAGCGGTGATGGGCGTTCCGTTTCTGACAATCTCTGCACAGAGTATACCAATCACAACTGACTGGGTCATCTGACCAATCACCGCAGATTAGCGTCACGCAAAGGAGGGGTTTGGAAAAATTAGTCGTTGAATGAATCATTTGGGAGTCGGTGAGCAAATCAGGTAAACATAAATGCATATTATAAGACAACAGAAGTGTTTTTTGTCATTGCATGCATGTAAAACTGTTGTTGTAGACTCCCAAAACAATATTAGGAACATTTTAAATGCCATAATAGGTGCCCTTTAAAGAGATAGTTCACCCAAAAAATGAAAATACAATCACCCTTTACTCACCTTCAAAGTCAAAGTGAAATGCCGTTCTCAATCAATTTTACTTCCGCCACGTTATGTATTAGCAAGTTAAATAAAAACAATTATTAAAAAAAACAGGATTTAAGAAAAAACTATGTAGGTCAGGAATAATTTGGATAGTGAATAGTTGGCATCCATATCAGAATTTTGCAAGAACGAATGTAGCTAAAGCAATGCCTAAATTGCAATTTGGCTGTTGGTAAACATTATCCACCTAAGTGACATCAGCGGACAAGGAAATTGGTTTCAGACAAAGATATTTCATTTTGATCAATGATCACAAAGACAAACAATACTTTTCTTTGGAATAACGTGCACCAATGAGTCAATGAATCGTTCACAATATGACCAAAAACTGAAATGATGAAAATCAATAAGATCAATTTCAATTTTGATTTTATGTTGATTTTAAGACTTGTGATTTCAAGGAAGATTATAGTAACTGTGGCTTTTTCAGTGGCAAGTGCAAACTAGGTCACTTTGTGATGTTTATAAATGTGCATTCAATTATATTCTACCTTTTAATTGGAATACATTCTCATACTGTATCTTAGAGTTTCGTGCTAGTGTTGGATGTTGTTGTGGCTGGAATGCAGGTATAGTCATGAAACCTGTTTTGTTTCTTTAGACACAAGAAATGACATCAATGCTACTTTGTATTCCAAAAACTTTCAAGCATGGTAAGTTTGATGTGCTGTTGTTGGGAGGGGTTGAATTGTTTTTATTTATTTTTATATCCCCTTTTCTCCCAATGTTGGAATGTCCAATTCCCACAGCTTTAGTAGGTCTTCATGGTGTCACGGTTCTGATTCCATCAATCCGCAGATCTTATCACATGGCTTGCTGTGCTTGACAACGTGGAGTCTCACGCAAAACTCTGCGGTCGATGCACAACATACCACACACCTTATTGACAGTGAGAAACACTTAATTGCGACCACGAGGAGTTTACCCCATGCGACTCTACCTTCCCTAGCAACTGGGTCAATTTATTTGCTTAGGAGACCTGGGGCCGGTTGCATAAACATAGCCATTAACTTAAGACTGAATCTAACAATTAGTTTGACTAGCTAAAGACGCCATAGAAAGCCTGTTGCATAAAACAAGCTCACAGTTGTCTTTAGTAAGACAGTCTAATTTGCGTTGCATTGTGGGAAAAATAAGACACTGAACAGCTTAAAAAAAATGGCCGACAGTGGACACTCAATACATTTTTTATTCGCTGAGAATATTTGCTTATTAGAGGACTACAGTGCTTCAAAATGTATTTTAATGAACACATTTAGTGATTTAACCCAAATAATTAAAAACACAACATTTTGTTAACATTTTTGAAGTCAAAGTCTTCAACCAAGTCTCAACTCAAGCCTCTTTCAGCCCCCACTGGCTCAGCTGACAGTTATTTTCAATGGCAAAATAGAATGTAAACAAAAGTTAGCCTGGAGGTGTGCTGTCTTACATTTTGGTCTTTAATTAGACTGATCTAAATTTTTATGCAACTGACTGAAAAAATAAGACCAACATTTTAGACAACTAACTAGTAAGACTAGTCTAAAACAGTTTTATGCAACCGGCCCCTGGCTGGAGTCACTCAGCACAATCTGGATTCAAACTCATGACTCCAGGGGTGGTAGTCATCGTCAATACTCGCTAAGCTTCCCAGGCCCCCTACAGTGGAGGGTTTGAATTTTTCAGATTAGAAGTGATGACTAGATTACATGAGAAATCTACTTATCACTTCTGAATGTTCATGTGCCATGAAATCAACCTCATTCTGCTGAATATTTAACAAGCACCATCCCCATCAGACATTGTTGCCTAAGTTCAAATGTGTTCACCTTCCACCTGGCACTACTAATAAAATGTGTGAGCGACCTCAGAGACACAGGTTCTGGTACCATGGAAACCAGGAAATAATCACATTCACATAAACAGTAAGCACAATTCAAAGGTTGCATTTTTGCATTAAAATGGCATTTTTACTCTACTGATGTTTCGGTTTGATGTGTGGGTATGGTTAATCCTCTGGGGTCTGAGGGTGTTTTGGGCCCTGGAGAAGTTTTGACATGCCTTGACATTTGTGCTTTTTTCAGTTGCTTAAAAACACATTAATGGCTAAAGTCTGATAACACTGTATTCAGCACAAACTGGTCTACAATAATATGTGAGCAACATGTGTGTACATGTTTGTATTTTTGAGAAAATAACGTTTATGCATGGTTTTTGAAAAAACAAAAATTTTAAGTCATTGAAATAAGGCCATATAACACATATTAAACATTTGTCCGCAAACCTTTTGAGAACTGGATCTTGTAGCCTAGATTTTTTGCTACAAAATGATGTGAAAACCATCCTGATCACTCATTCATACAAAACAATATAGTAATTGAACTTGTGTAAGACACTTTTAGTGTTAGAAAAGTCATATGTGAGGAGGCGTGAACTATCATGAATATCGATTGTAATTCACACCTGAGGACACAAAGACCCCTCCCCTGGGCCCATCAATGAGGAATGTGACAGAAAGAGAATGAATGTGAGGAGACTTAATGATCAAAATCAAGTTTTAAGTTAAAAGAAGTAATCTGACTATATATTTTCTTTACATAAAGACTTTACTTAATTTTAGACCTACACTACCTTTTAAAAGAAGTCTCTTCTGCTCACCAAGACTGTTATTTGATCAAAATACATTAAAAACAGTGATATTGTGAACTCTTTTTACAATTTAAAAGAACAGTTTTCTATTTGAATATATTGTAAAATGCAATTTGTGATCAAAGCTGAAGTTTCAGCAACATTACTGCAGTCTACAGTGTCACATGATCCTTCAGAAATCATTATAATATGCTGATTTTATAATATGGGCATATTTAAAGTAGGGCTGGACGATATGGCAAAAAATATTATCACAATATTATTTTTCACATCATTCGATATCGATATTTATCACAATATTTAATCACATTTGCACATTGTAATTTTTTTTTTAATTTCCAAAAAAAGAAGAGAAAACAAAATCCTAAAAATTCTAAATAGTCTTTACAAAACTGCGTTGGGGGCTAATCCCTCAGACCACCAATGCAGTGGTGTCAGAGGCATTTTCTATGAAAATATTACAATATTTTATATAGTATATCAATTAAGTGCAGTTGAATATGAATGTTATAAGATGATCTGTTCATTTTGAATCATAACGACAGTATATATATATATATATATATATATATATATATATATATATATATATATATATATATACACAGCGAGGGAAAAATTATTTGATCCCCTGCTGATTTTGTACATTTTCCCCACTGACAAAGAAATGATCAGTCTATAATTTTATGGTAGGTTAATTTGAACAGTGAGAGACAGAATAACAACAACAAAATCCAGAAAAACGCATGTCAAAAATGTTATAAATTGAATTGCATTTTAATGAGGGAAATAAGTATTCGACCCCTCTGCAAAACATGACTTAGTACTTGATGGCAAAACCCTTGTTGGCAATCACAGAGATCAGAAGTTTCTTGTAGTTGGCCACCAGGTTTGCACACATCTCAGGAGGGATTTTGTCCCACTCCTCTTTGCAGATCTTCTCCAAGTCATTAAGGTTTCGAGGCTAATGTTTGTTTAGCGTGTTTCAGTGCTAGAGAAAAATATTCAAGAATACAGCACAGAAAGGTCAGATTTGATGTATCCGGCACTGTTGTTTTGTCATGCTGCTCACTAGAGACGAGGAGAGGGCGTAACCGTCATCATGATGTCTTGCAATCAAGATAGAATCAATCTGGGATCTGGAACACGGTGACCTGCGTAGCGGGGGCAATAGCAACTTCATACAGTCTGAGGCTGCGTTTCCACTGAAGAGGAAGAAATCTGCACAAAGCCACTCCTAACGCTAGGGAACCGATTTCCCCGCACTGCTGTCAATTTTACAATCCACCTCGCAAGCTTGACGCTCAGCTTCCATACGAAGGAATTGAAAGAGCTCACTCACATTTGCTCAGCATGCACCAGTGGAAACATACGATAAGAAAGCCAAACTGCTAGTGTTTTTAGCAACACGCATATCTAGATGCTTATCGTCAATATCATGGAGTTTTTTTTATCGCGATAAATATTGATATCGTTTTATCACCCAGCCCTAATTTAAAGTGCATTTTACTCATTTAACCTGAACACATATTTGTAAGCCAAGCTTTGTTGATGATAATGAGGCAGCATAAACACTAGTTAAAATATAATCTAAACATTCATATTATTTTTATATCATATTACATATCATATTTATATCATACAGCATACAGTTTAAATGCCTTCTTTAGCCGAAACAGCATTTAAATGCAACTAAAACTTGCTTATTAGGACATATTTCAAATTTCAATACTCTGAATCCTGGCTGAAAAGTCTGAAAACAGTCCCACTAGTAAAATATGTACATGTTTATTTAAAATAGCATGTCAACTAATTAAAACTAAATGACTTACTCATCTGAAATTGTATTCTCGGCTGGATCAAGTCTCTCTTCAAAATACAAACATTCATCAGATTCCCGCTCTTCTTCTGAGGAAAATTAAATTGTATTTTACTCTTCGTCACAATCCAGGAGTTTCCTTGCCTGTATATCATGTGATATTCCAAATGCGCAGAAAAGTGAATGAATTTTGTTTTTAAAGCACAGTTGTGGGCGTTTATCATTTGCATTGATTGCCGTATGAATAGCGCCCTCTGCCGTGTGATCACATTAGGGATAATAAGTTTCATACAGATTACATTGCAGGAGAATATTTGTTTTAAATTTGAATTGTTTTATTTAAAAGTAGACATTTTAAACTTTCTTTAGACATAGGTTTCATATTTGTGTGATAAGTATTCTTGGAGTTTCAGTTCATTTTGTGACGTGTTTCATATATATGCTTGAACTTTTGACCTATTGTAATCAAATAACAGTCCGATCAGTCTGGTTTGTTGGATGGGTTGAGTGTTGTCTTTGTGTGCACTCAAAAACATATCATTATAACCTGATCTTGACCTTTCTTATGAAAATAAGAAGGCTTGTTTTTTGATGGGCTGAGACAAGTTGTGGCGATTGTTTTTCTCTGCGGATGATCATTCAGTATCCAGTCCAAGTCTCCAGAAATTATATCAGCTCTTTGCAGTCAGGAAGCTGCCAATCTCCAGAGACTTTGCCAACAACTAGAGATGGAGAGACTGAGTAAATGACAGAGAGGTTAAGTTCAGAGGAGAAGAGAAGTATATCAAAAGGTGCATTAGATTTAGGGCAGAAGAGGAGAATCTGATGGAACAAAATGAAAGACTTGCACAAAGCACTTATATAAATAGTTCACCCAAAACTAGTAAATTATGGCATCATTTACTCACCTTTATGTTCCAAACCCATATGACTTCCTTTCTTCCATGGAACACAAATGGAAATGTTTGGCATTATGTTAGTCTCAGTCACCATGTAAAAAGCAAGTCAGCATTATATGAGTAAATTACAGCAGAACGTTCGTTTTTTAAAAACACTTTCACAAAAGTTAACTCTCAGTCAGATTTCAGGTTTTATAATGTTATTTTTTGTGTGGAAATACAAGTTTGTGCATTACATATTTTGGTGTTATTTATGAAGCAAGAATGTCTGTACTGTGAGAAGTATTTGAGCTGTTGTTGTCCCTCGAGGCTGAGCTGCACAAGGCTGCCGTCTCCCTCAAGCGAGTAGAGCTCTCTCTGGGCCCTGTGTGGAGCTAGATATTTTTTTATGGAGGGCCATATAGCAGCAGGGTCCTAACACACTGCCAGGTGACTTCATTAACCAATAGAACCACAGACTCTTATTTCCTCTTCCTTCCTCTTCTCCCATGCTTTCCCACCACTGATACAGACTTTCAGAGATATTTATTCGCATAATACTTTAAATGTGTGTGTGAGATATACTGCAATTGTCATATTTAGTGTCTCTTACATTACAAGGAATGGGGCAATAGATACCACAATAAGCGTGTGATTCATCAGAAACTTTAGACATATGTGTTTTTTTGTTAAAGGCACGTTCACACCAAATCTGTGTCTGGTTTGTTGGATGGGTTGAGTGTTGTCTTTGTGTGCACTCAAAAACATATCATTATAACCTGATCTTGACCTTTCTTATGAAAATAAGAAGGCTTGTTTTTTGATGGGCTGAGACAAGTTGTGGCGATTGTTTTTCTCTGCGGATGATCATTCAGTATCCAGTCCAAGTCTCCAGAAATGATATCAGCTCTTTGCAGTCAGGAAGCTGCCAATCTCCAGAGACTTTGCCAAGAGTCTTTCCCATGGAATCACCCCACGCTTCCACTGCAGTATCTGAATGAGAGGGCTGTTTGTGTCTGTCACACACAGAAACTGACAACTAGAGATGGAGAGACTGAGTAAATGACAGAGAGGTTAAGTTCAGAGGAGAAGAGAAGTATATCAAAAGGTGCATTAGATTTAGGGCAGAAGAGGAGAATCTGATGGAACAAAATGAAAGTCTTGCACAAAGCACTTATATAAATAGTTCACCCAAAACTAGTAAATTATGGCATCATTTACTCGCCTTTATGTTCCAAACCCATATGACTTCCTTTCTTCCATGGAACACAAATGGAAATGTTTGGCATTATGTTAGTCTCAGTCACCATTTACTTTAATTGCATACATTTTCTTAACATCTCCTTGTGTTCCTCAGAAAACAAAAAGTTCATAAAGGTTTGGAACAATATGAGGATGAGTAAACACTCACAGTGGATGGTAAAGGGCAAAGGGACAATCACTTCTGAATGAAACACTCCCAGTTTTGTTGTTTCTGCTGCTCTTCTTTTTTCTTTTTGGAGCATGTGCATTACACCGAGGTCTATTGCGGACCGATTGACATGTTCACATGCTAGACAAACCAATCTACAATTGCATTATCTAGGTCTGTTAGTTTGATTTTGCAAAACCAGACTATTTTAAAAAGATTCATTATTGCTTTAGACTGACAGAAATCAGACTTTTAAAATCCATGTAAATGCATTCAGTATTCAATATTTGGACTGATCTGGCTCAATAAACTGGTGGCAGAGATTAACAGCCCTGGGGCCGGTTGCACCAGCTATATGTATGTTAAAATTTAGCCTAGCTAAAAAATGTCTAATGTTTAATTACATCAATGAGTGCATGTTTTGCTTGATAGTCTTCAGTCCTTTCAACATATATGATGTTGTTGGCATTTACACTCGTTTACATTTATGAGAGAGAAAAAAAACTTACTTTTAAGTGGCTCTTCAGCATGAAAGCCTTCTAAGGGTGCAGTTTTCAAGCTGCGTCGCCCGGTGTCAAGTTTCAACATACGAAATATATAAGATATTAAAATTAATAAATGTCTATTTTTCCTGCCTGTTGTATTAGTATTTATTTATCACCCTTATTTATTTTAGATACAGTTCCTATTTATTGTTATTTTCAGGGCTAATATACTATTTATCAAATGTAGCTACTTTTATTATGTATCATACTTTAATGGGAATTTAATTTATTACAGCTGTCAGTTAAGGTTACAAGGTTTGAACATCAACCGTAACAAGATCAAAATGAAATGCACGACTTTTTAATACTTCTGTGTACAAATTTCAAGGCTGCTTATTGGATCAATTAAGGTAAGTGTCATATTATGTGACTACACATTACTTTACGGAGAGCTTACGACCTACTAGTTAAGTCTTGCCTTAAAAACAGGTGGTGCAACCAAATTAAGCACTGACTTAGTTACAATCTAACTAGAAGCTACTAAGCCCTTAGTGTGAACTTTACATCCTAACTTATGTGATAACTTACTAACAGCTGGTGAAACCCTACCCTGAAGAGGAAGATAATCAGTCAGTTTCAATCTGTTCCTCTCACAAAGTTATGGTATGTCTTCATAATAGGGATGTGCGGAACGACTAATTTCACTGACGTTTAAATGAAAATTATGGAGTTGACTAGTCTAAAAAGAGACCAACCTTCAGAAAACAATCAAATAAATGTGTTTATGCGACCCATTTAAAATACTTAATCTATTCCATTAAGAAAATGTCTAATGTTTAATTACATCAATGAGTGCATGTTTTGCTTGATAGTCTTCAGTCCTTTCAACATATATGATGTTGTTGGCATTTACACTCGTTTACTTTTAAGTGGCTCTTCAGCATGAAAGCCTTCTAAGGGTGCAGTTTTCAAGCTGCGTCGCCCGGTGTCAAGTTTCAACATACGAAATATATAAGATATTAAAATTAATAAATATCTATTTTTCCTGCCTGTTTCTGCAGTAAAAAGCAAGTCAGCATTATATGAGTAAATTACAGCAGAACGTTCGTTTTTTTAAAAACACTTTCACAAAAGTTAACTCTCAGTCAGATTTCAGGTTTTATAATGTTATTTTTTGTGTGGAAATACAAGTTTGTGCATTACATATTTTGGTGTTATTTATGAAGCAAGAATGTCTGTACTGTGAGAAGTATTTGAGCTGTTGTTGTCCCTCGAGGCTGAGCTGCACAAGGCTGCCGTCTCCCTCAAGCGAGTAGAGCTCTCTCTGGGACCTGTGTGGAGCTAGATTTTTTTTTATGGAGGGCCATATAGCAGCAGGGTCCTAACACACTGCCAGGTGACTTCATTAACCAATAGAACCACAGACTCTTATTTCCTCTTCCTTCCTCTTCTCCCATGCTTTCCCACCACTGATACAGACTTTCAGAGATATTTATTCGCATAATACTTTAAATTTGTGTGTGAGATATACTGCAATTGTCATATTTAGTGTCTCTTACATTACAGGGAATGGGGCAATAGATACCACAATAAGCATGTGATTCATCAGAAACTTTAGACATATGTGTTTTTTTGTTAAAGGCACGTTCACACCAAATCTGTGACGATTTTGCGAGACAAACTTCAGACAAGAGGTCTATTCACACAGAGTCAGTAAAAAATTAATATAAAAATTATTTCACCCCTCTAGTGTAGACAGTGCTGTTGCTGTTCCCGTACTATTTAGCATTCAGCTGTCAATGCTTGAGATTAATATATTGAATGCTGTTAAAGCTTTTATTGACCTAATTTCACATAACTGTTTCATTATGTTCTTTCAATGATGTTAATGGATTTTGAGGAGTATATAATCTGTGTTTAGAGATCTGTGAGATAACAGGGCTGTTCCATAAATATATGTGCTATGTCTTTATATATTAATTTATATTTGTATTTTGCTACGTGTATATTCCAAATGGTCTCCCAAACTCAACTTTCAAGTATCAAGTATCAGCTGCAGTGACTGGAAAAATGACCTCATTGGTCAGTCTGCACAAACTTGCAAATTTTTATGTGAGATCAGGCTGTTTTGAGACTACTCTGTTTTGAAAAACATGGTTTATTGTTTTAATGTCACAATGATGAGGTCAACACATTACTGCCTACAGTTACATTTTACAAGCAAATTAGCTCACATTGTAGAGAAGTAATAAGGAGAAAGTAGGAAATATAGGGTCTGTTCCAAAACCTGAGCTGCCTTGCTGTCTCCTCCTTCATAGGCAGTTGTCCTCTATGGAAGCATCCTTACTGAATTTATACCTAATAAGAGAACGATTTGGAACACTCGACATAGGCAGCAGCTCCGTGCATCTTTCAAACAGTGCTCCTCATGTGCAGCGCACAGCTAATACGCACAGTACACACACATTTTGGGGAAAATAGTCCGTTTTGTATCATATTAAACTGTTATTTATCAATACTTTTCAGTATTGAATGGATTATAAGTATATTTATATACCATTTAGTTTTTTTTTTCCACCTGAACTCACTACGGTTCTGGGATCTCCTACCCTGGGAAGGATACTGTAAAGGGGTTAATGGAAAGGAGGTGGCGAGAACCGACTTGATGATATAAATAATGTTTAATATAAAACTGAAACAAAAAGACAAACACACAAAGGTGTCGGACAGCTGTCCGTAAATCTCTCTCTCTCTATCCTCTCTCTCTTCCACTGCTGCTCCGTGTTGGCCTTTACCTCTCTTTTTTAAATGTTTTGTTAATTTGGCACGATCGCCATCACGGCGTGTAGGTGCCACACTTTTTTTGTTTCCCTCCCCTTGTCCCCTCCCTCATCCAGGCAGACTGTGCGGAATCACAACTCGGCCCCGGTGTGATGAGGAGGAGGGCATGTGCACCCAAGTTCAGTTATGTAATTAAAGTTATGTTGACTGTTCTGCTGGTTCCCGCCTCCTCCTTGCCCATCTTTAACCATTACAGTGCTTTTTAAAATTATAAGCTTATCATTTCTGCCCTTAAACCCTCCAAAAATTGGCCACATTCACTTCCATTGTACGGATGAGTTTAAATAAATGTTTGTGCTAATCAACATTATGCAGCAAATGCAGTTTGATTGAGCTTAACTTATTGAACCAAGAATATTCCTTTTAACATTTTTTTACTTTTGCATAACCAAGAACCAAGAATATTCCTTTTAACATTTTTAACTTTTGCATAAATCACACACTTGCTGCTAATAACTTGCACTTATAACTACAATCAAGCATGCACACCCACTGCCTTAAAAAAGTAACTAGAAAAAGCAATTAGACCCGATATAACAGCCAAAGGTGTAAAGCCTCATGCACTGGGTTAAAGAAAATAACCGAAATGCCAGTGCTTGAAATAGTGAGCCCATCCCTCACATTCTTGTTAGAGCCGTTCTCTTTGTTTATGTCTCAGTCCCTCTAATTGCTTGCAAACTCCATTTCCTGTAATGCTTTGCCATGTCTCGCAAGACTACATAAAATCCTCTCACTGCTTCCACGCACCTGTTATGTGTGTGTTGAAGGACAAATTCAAGATACAGAGGCGCTCTGTGCCTCGAAGATCAGATGTGTCTTTGTGTGGGTCCAAACAGCCCAGGGGGACTGCGTCCGGGGAGTGAATTTTGAGGAGGGGTAACATTCCGGTTCAAACTGATTACATTTTAAGTGAATGAAGACGATATTTCTTTTTTATATTTTATCCACTGAATAGTCTACGAAAGCTATACGAGTTACGTACATAAATGTAGTGGGATCTATTATGTCTGTGGTTGCATAACTTGTATTGTTTTGACTTTCGTGAATGGATTGAAATTACGTAATACACGCAGCCAATGGGAATGGATCTCTCTCTATGTGCTACTCTGCGTCCTCACATAACCTCAGGCTCAGACTGAGAATTTACTTCAGGTACGTTGACTGAGTCTAGGGATGCACAAAAGATAATCTGAACAGAATCCGCTACTTGAACAGATCCGATAACAGAAACTATTCAGAACGATGTCATTACATCGATAAAGCTGCATGATCGTACGTGAAATGATTCAGGTGTCTTGCTGAAGAGCTTGTGTTTACAGTTGATGAGACACGTATTGAGTGAAAACATAACCTCAGAACTTTCCACATATATCAACAGGTTCATAATTAGCGTTGGGATCCACAAGCACCTGACAGATTTATAAATGCATACATACATCAACAAATGCATGCAAAAAATCCTCACATGCTCAATTGACAAATCCACAAACTAGAACAATGTACAAACATCACTCACAAGTCGCAATACAATACACAAATAAACTACAATATGTGTAATATAGTGCACAAATAAATGCCACACAAGTGCTTCATAATATTCTGGGGGCATGGTTTAGCATGGCTGACACCAGTTACCCAGCACTCATTCATTATGCAGGAAAAGGAGAAATATCCAGTAGATTTGGCTATTTTTATTATATTTTTTTGTTATAGAAAAAATATTTAAGGTCACGGTTTCGGTATGGTTCGGTATTTGATATATTCAGAAAACACATATTACTGCCAAATCCAAAGAATACTCTATCTGCGAGGGGAGAAGGGGCTCCTTTCCGACCGCCTGGAGTGGTCAGGGGCGGAGGAGTCCCCTACCAACCGCTGAAATGCGGCGGGGTCTGAGACCACGGAGCGGGGAGGGGCTCGCTGCCGACAGCCTGGAGTGGGAGAACCACTGCCAGGGGCGGGGAGACCCCTTCTGTTCCCCAAGAACGCGGCGGACCGTTCTGTCCGCCAGAACTTCTTCTGGTAGAGGGAGCCCTAGCACTTGGATTGGTCTCAATAACTTCAGGTGAAAACCTATGTCCCTAAGTTGGTACCCTTCAGGAGCCAAACAGAAGGTTCCACAGATCGAGCCGGGGATGAAATATTGTCCCCTGCACCTGAGACAGAAGGTCCCTCCTGTCCAGAATCGCACAAGACAAGCCGTCGAAGAGAGACCTTATCTCCGAGAACCATACCCTGTTCGGCCAGTTATCATTAAGAGGCTGGGCCCTTGATGGCGAATTCTGGCCAAGACTCCCAGGAGCAGAGAAACCGGGGGAAAGCATACAGGCGCATTCTGGGCCATGTATGTGCCATCGTGTCCAGACCCAGGGGGGGCTTGCCCTGGGCCCAAAGGAGAATCTGCCGTGCCAGTCTGTTGAGCTGGCGTGAAGGTAGACCTCCTTGATGTTTTATGTAAGAGACTGCCGCTGTGTTGTCCATCCGCACCGAGACATGGCAGCCTCTGGAGGAAGTATTTCAGGGCCAGAAATACAGCCATCAACTCGAGACAGTTAATGTGACAATCAAGCTGACGACCCTCCCATTCCCCTTGAGCTAGACGACCACTTAAGGCCACTACCCAGCCTGTCAGGGGTACAAGTATTTTGTTAATATGCGGGTTGATAGGGCTAGGCCTAATGGAAGAACCCGATACTGGAAGGCTTCGCCCCCGAAAGCGAACCTCAGGAACTTCCTGTGCTGTGGCAGAATTTCGATATGAAAATATGCGTCCATGAGATCGATCATGACCAGCCAATCGTGATGTTGGATTTGTGACACGACCATCTTGATAGTTAGCATCTTGAACTTGACCACCCTGACTGAGCGATTGAAGCCTCGAAGATCTAAGATCGGACGCAACCCCCACCCTTCTTGGGAACCAGGAAGTATTTGCTGTAAAAACCTGACTCTTTCTCTGGAAGGGGAACACATTCTAGTGCCCCTTTGACCAAGATATTTTGCAGGTCTTTCCAGAGTAGACATGCCTGCTCCGGTTTTACGCCGTTGAAACACGGAGGGTGGTGAGCTAATTGAATTCTGTAGCCATTTTCTACTGTTCTTAGAACCCACATAGAAATACCTAAATTTTCGTTGGAAGCCTTTAACTCCCGAAACACCAGAGGCGGCGGGAATGGAGAGGTTTCATGGAGGTACCGGGAGGGCCAAAGTGGATGATACACGCGCCCCGTCCTGAGGGGGGCTACCTTCACAAGGCTGGGTGCAAAACTGTCAGGGTTTTCTTTTTTTTTAAATAACTGCCCTGAGGTCTTGCTTTGGGGGCTGCTGAGGGTGACGAACCGGACCCCCGTCTTTACTAGGGGGAGCATGATTCGCCACGCTTTGTTTTTGAGCCTCCCGTCTAGAAGGACCGGGGCGGGGCTGGGTGGCCAACTCACCTGCGTGTGGCTAGGAAGGAATTGCCCGAAGGCTTCCTCATGACTTTTTGCCTCCATGAACCTGGTGATAACTATATTCATAGCATCACCAAATAAGCCAGAAGGAAAAACCGGGGCATCGGGAAGGAAAGTTTTTGTCCTTGTCTCTGATGCCCGATAGGTTAAGCCATAAGTGTCTCTACATGCTGACTAAACTAGACATAGACCGGCAAATGGTGCGGGCCATCTGCTTGGTCCTGCAGAGAGACAGATCCGTGGTTCGACGAAGCTCAGAGAAAGCCTCTTCATCGACCGGTCCTTCAACAGATTAGCCTAGTGTGCCTGTAATACTGCCATAGTGTGCAGGGCAGCACCAGCCTGATCTACTGCCTGATAAGCTTTCCCCACAAGCGTGGAGGTGGTCCTGCACAGCTTTGTGGGGAGAGTGGGTCTCTTTAGCGATGATGCCAAGCCAGGCGAGAGATAACCCGCAAGTGTCTCTTCTACCGGCGGCATCACTGAATACCCCCGAGCTTCAGCACCCACGATTGTCGAATATGTCAACATCAAGGGCACGAAGACATGGGAAGTATAAGGATTCCTCCATGAATGAGAATACTTGTTATGGAGGTCATAGAGGAAAGGAACGGACTGATATAGTGTTCCCTTCCCTCATTTATTTATTTTGACCACCAGACAGAAATTTGTAATCTAGTTTGGAGTTTTTTGGGGGGGGTCTGTTGTTAGCTGCTTTATTATTGTGCGTGGAATGTACAGAGGTTCAGCTTCCCCCTCGTGAACCGAAGAGGCGCCAAGGCGTGCTTTAATCTTACGAGAAGGATCAGCTGGATATGGGGAGAGAGCGAGCGTTAGGGATGGATACGTCTCTCGCTTCTCAGCCAGATGAAAAAGTGGGCGCTGGGTCTTGGAAGTAAGCGAGAAGAATGTGAAACATTTCGACGGTAAACAGATCGCAATGCCTGCACCTGCTCTGCCGCAACGCAAACACACAAAACAACACTGGTGTGTGTCAGTTTCAGCCATAGATCGTAAACATGAGAACACACACTGCTTGCTTTGTTTATCAGTCATTCTTTTTTTTAAAGAAAAGAGAATGAGAAAGGTTTCTGTGCACTGCCTAACAAATTCTTACTCCTAACAGAGGAATGAAAGTTCTGACAGGCTTGTGAAGCACACAAACACAGAGTGATCTGAAGACAAAAGATTTGACGACTTGACTGTGATCTATTTATAGCCCTGCTGCAGGTGCATCCAATGATTACACCAGCAGAGGCTATAAATTCCGGTCAATGTTCATTGACGTGTTGCTCACATATTCACAGCTGGTCACACATAAAGTTGTTCCCAAAGTGCTTTCCAGCGCAGCATCAGAAGTGTAGCTTTTTGAAAAGGGAACATTGTGCAGATTTCTTTAACATTTAACTCATGTATTGAAAAGGTGTACGACTACACCCCATGTGTCGGTTCCTGCACATTTTAACTTTCGTTTGTATGGAATTGCACAGGTAAATCTCTGAAAGCACAAATTCTTTTGAATGAAAAGTGTTTTATGCACAAATAATTCATGAATGTTGTTCAGTGACCTTTTACCCCCTCCACCCCATTAGGGTCCCCCAGTGAATCTCTGCCATTTCCACCACTGGGTTCAAGCCAGCACAGTATAATAAATTACCTTATTTGAATAGCAACAGGATAGAATTGTGAGATGGAGACAGTTTAGATGGAGCAGTTGTAAAAGTTATTCCTTTCAACTGTAATTCAATGTATCCCTGTGCCATAACATCCTTATTGAGATGATAGCAGGCGATGGAGATAAATGACCAATTGAAAAAGACACTCTCTCTCTCTCTCTCCCTCTCTCTCTCTTTGCATGTCTGTACTCTGGAGTGGCCAGTTAAGAACTCTCCCTGTGTTTACTCTGTCTGTGCTGACAGTCACAGGGGTTTCCTATTTACTTTTGTGTGTGTGTGTTGTCAGGTCTTTCAAAGAGAGATACAGGCACAGAAATTAGATGTGATGCAAGGTAAATAACAGCTCGCCTGCTCTGCTTTGATATATAGGGGAAGATGAATTTGTGTTGTGATGCCTCATTAGAGCAACAAAATGAGATGAAGCTCCTTTACAGAGAGGAGTAGATTAATATGTCAAACTCAATCCATATCTGTCAGCACTAGAGCGGCGCTTCACAGGAAATACCTGGAGTTCACTAAGACTTCTCCTGTGCTCCACCTTCGTCTCCGGCTATTTCCTGCAAAACCACAACAACTCTTGAAATGTCGGCTTTGCTTTCCACAGCTATGTTTTTTTCCCCAAGCAGCTGGATGGATGTAACAGCCATGCCCTTTGGATTGTAATGAGGTTTGCTGTGGGCCGTGATGTCTGGTCAGAAGAGAATAGAGTTGTTCAGTCATGACATCAATTTGTTGGCCAACCCGAAAAGATAGTTTGCCATTGTTCTCTCAGTAATTTCTAGTGGTTTTTAGAATTTTGTTTTCTTCAGATAACAATAATTTAACCATTTTAGTCATATGAATTACATTTATGCTGCCTTTATATCCATTTTGGAGCTTGGAATTGTTGGACCCTGCTGACTTGCATTGTATGTATATTTATACTATGCAAGTCAGCAGGGTCCAAACCAAAGTAAAACTCAGTCTCCTAGGCACAATCATGATTCAAAGCTTGATTACACCTTGCACTTGTATGCTTTGAAAACACAAATTGGTATGTAAGTGCTACGGTGGTTTTCTGATTCGTAAAGGGTGTAAACTCACATCCTTATGGTATTTGTAGTCCTTATGTGGCATCTTGTTTGCAACTTGTGTTCATTGTCAAAAAGCTACATGTTGATGCTGCGCATTTAGTGCTTTGGGAACAACTTTAGGTGTGACCAGCTGTGAATATGTGTGCAACACGTCAATGAAATTGACCAGAATTTATAGGCTCTGTTGGTGACATCATTGGATGCACCTGTGGCAGGGCTATAAATAGATACGTCACAGGTGCATCGTCAGATCTTTTTTCTTCAGATCATTCTGTGTGTGTTGTGCTTCTTGACAGTCAGAACTCTATACTTTCCTCTGTAACGAGTTAGGTTTCTGTGCACTGCCTAACAATTCTTTCTCTATCTCTTTTCTTTAAAAAAAAAAAAGAATGACTGATAAACAAAGCAAGTGGTGTGTGTTCCCATGTTTTGCTGTATGGCTGAAACGGACACACATCAGTTTTGTTTTGTGTGTTTGGGGGAAGAGCATGCTGCTCTTGCATTGGGGCAGGGCAGGTGCAAGCATTGCAATCTGTTTACAATCAAAATGCTTCACACTCGTATCGCTTACTTCCAAGAGCCAGCGCCCACTCTTTCATCGTGGGGCTCTCGCATAGATCTGGCCGAGGAGCGAGAGACGGGTCCATCCCTATCGCTCCTCTCTCCCCAGATCAAGCTGATCCTTATCGTAAGCCTGAAGCACGCTTCGGTGCCTTTTTGGTTCACGAGGGAGACGCTGAACCTCTGAACATTCCACGCACAATAATAAAGCAGCTGAGGAATTACTCGAGGTGGTTACTCGGGCTGTTGTCAGACTAAAGTTAGACTGGCCACACGAACAAGAGACCCCCAAACGCTCCAAAATAGTCTGGTGGACAAAATAAATAAATGAGGGTGAGGGAACACTATATCAGTCCCTTCCTTTTTTGATGCCCTCCATGACGAGCTTTCTCGTTCATGGAGGAAAACGTATACTTCCCGTGTCTTCATGCCCTCGACGTCGACATATTCGACTATCATGGGTGCCGAGGCACGGGGGTATTCAGTGATGCCACCGGTTGAAGAGACACTTTCATGTTTGGCCCCTGAAGGGTACCAACTGAGGGACACATGGCTTTCACCTGAAGTTATTGAGACCATTCTAAGTGCTAGGGCTCCCTCTACTAGAAGAAGTTACGCCAATAAATGGGGTGTCTTTGAAAGATGGTGCAGTGCACATAATATAGATCCAGTTAACTGCCAGATTGCTTCAGTTCTGGACTTTCTGCAGGAAAAATTGTCAGCAGGCACATGCCCTGCCACTCTCAGGGTTTACATGGCCGCTCTATCGGCTTGCCAAGCCTTGATTGACGGGGTGCCATTGGGGGGACATCCTCTGCTCGCTCGCTTCGTTCGTTTGAGCCATGTGACTGAGATGAGGGTCTGGTTGAGACCCCCTTCGAACCTCTAGAGTCAGTGTCTGATAAACTTCTGACTCTCAAGATGGTTTTTCTTATTTCAATTACTTCTCTAAAAAGAATTGGGGATCTACAGGCTCTGTCTGTCTTGCCAGCCTGCTTAGATTTTGCCCCAGGAATGGCTAAAGCAATTTTGCACCCTCATCCTGACTACCTGCCTAAGGTTCCTTTCTCGACTGTACATCCGGTCATTCTCAAAGCCTTCTGCTCCCCGCCGTTTACAACACCGGAGCAGGAAAGACTTCATGGACTCAAGTCCATGCCCTTCAGACTTATGTCCACCGCACTAGCCAGTGGCGTAAGTCAGGGCAATTATTCGTTTGCCATGGGGGCCGCAACAGAGGGTTCGCCTCCTCTAAAGCCTTGGCTAGAGGTGTCCCTCTGGAGCATGTTTGTGATGCAGCAGGCTGGTCCTCTCCACACACATTCATAAGATTTTATAGTTTGGATGTTCATGCCACTCCAGGCTCTTATGTCCTTGAGTTAACATCACAAGCTCATGTCTGAGACCTCTCGCACTCTTGTGAGCATAACTACACAACCGTAAGTGCTCCGGACATCCACAATGCGGTGGCTTGGGTATTCTCGTTCCCAAAGCTAAATCAGCAGCATTAAAGTGTAGCTTTTTGACAGGGAATGTCTCGGGTTACTTAACTGAAACCCCTGTTCCCTGATAAAAGCAGAATGAGATGCTGCGCTTCATTGCCGCACTGGGATGCCACAGGACTGCTTTTCAGACAAAATACCTGACGATGCACCTGTGACGCATCTATTTATAGCCCTGCTACAGGTGCATCCAATGATGTCACCAGCAGAGGCTATAAATTCTGGTCAATTTCATTGACGTTTTGCACACATATTCACAGCTGGTCACATCTAAAGTTGTTCCCAAAGCGTTATATCAGTGCAGCATCTCGTTCCGCTTTTATCAGGGAACAGGGGTTCTATCGGGAAGACACGCAGGCTTGAGTTAATTTTGTGATGCCATTTATTTGATAGATGTAAAACAGGACGTGATGTCTCTCTCTTTGGCGTAGGTCCCGTCCGGCCGTCCAAGGGAGTTGTACCCGGAACCGTCATGTCAGGGGCGAGGAGCCTACCCCCCCTGCGGGACAGGGCTCAACTGGTGGTGGAGGTGGAGGTTGCAGTGTTAGCGCACAGAAACAGCAATGTGATAGATTGTGAGCGGACTTATAAAGCATTGGCTTACGTGAGATTGGCTAGGAGTTACCCAGCTAATGATGTGATTATGTACACCTTCTGGTCTTCCCGCTAGAACTATGCTCCACTTCCATTTACAGTTAAGTAACCCGAGACGTTTTCAAAGCACACAACACCTACAAAATTAACATTTAAGAGATAACTTTGTGCACTTCTGTTGTAGAACAATATATGAATGTATATTAAAATAATGTTAATCACATACCCTATTTTACTTGAAAAATAGCCTGAAAATAATTGGAAAATTGCTATAAAAACATTAACAGAAATTCATGATGGAACTTGTAGCTTGAAAATGCCAATTCTCCTCTAGGATATTGTTGAACTACAAACTGAACAGCTCTTTAGATAGAAAGAGATAGGAATTGGGTTAAAGTTGGTGTGTTGTGGATAGATGTAGAGGTAGAAGAAAGCAAATATTTAGACTGGTTCTTTTCAAAGCTTCTGATGGTAACATCAAAGGTTCTGTGAACTGAACTCCACATGTTTGCCAGGATTTCCCATATAGTGACAAAACCCAGACAGCAGCTTTATGCTAGTTCAACACATAAATTCACTATTGAGGAGAGAAGGGAAAAAAAAAAAGGCTTTGTTTCCATTGTCGGTTGACAATGTGCAAGAGTGACAGTGCTGTCTGTGGAGGTAAAAAAGCTTTTTGAAGGTGGTAGGCTGTTGAGCGTAGATCGGACAGCTGTGCTGGATCAAATATTTCTGGGTTTTGGGGATCTGTAGCATCTGGAAGTGGGTCAGAGCTGGCTCTCACTCCAGATGATGATAATTAATCTTCTGCAGCAGGAGAGAGACATTCGCTCATCGTGGACAATTTGGCCTGCAGTGGCAGCACTGGGATATACACAAAATGGTGTAGCTTTTTATGATGGCTGAATTTATGACATTCCGATTGGCAGGACGTAACGTGCAACTCATCATATGTTTGGAAAGGACTGGTGTGAACAATGTTAAACATTTTTAAATGTTAATTTACATAGTACACAAATTTTAAGTATTTTCCTTAGTCTGCTGAAGTAAAAAGTTTGATGTAGCCCACTATATAGAAATGTTATTCTAATTAGGTGTGACTGCTCTCTATGTTCTGTATAGATTGTTTTCAAACTTTTGGCCCCGACTGTAAGTGTATAACACACATGTTTGCTCTCTGAAGAGTAATTTCAGGGATAATCACTGCATTCCAGGGCTTTCTTTCTCCCGCTGCTTGAAGCTGGTTTTGATTTTTACCTGCGCTTAAGCATGAAATCACAGGTGATGACAATAACCTGGTCACATGCACTGTCCGCTTGTGTGTCGCTCTCTCTCCCCTCTGGCGGTCTGGACTGCTCTTTTATCCCTCTCAGTGCTCAGTGCAAACATGAACAGCTGTTAGAGATCATTTCCCTCAGGTGTCAATTATCGTTCTTCCTCTCGGGGCCTCGTTCTCCACAGACGTCGCTCGGCCATGCCCCCATAACCATATACCCCCAATGCCCAACTCAAGCTGGGGACCATCCGGCCTATGACATAAATTAAGCTGGTTTTGATTCTTACCTGAGCTTAAGCTTGAAACCACAGATGATGACAACAAACTGCTCTCATAGTAAAAATGTTACTCTATATACATTTTTCCAAAACTTGTTATACGTGTCTCCAGGTACAATTCCCTGCAGTTTCCAGGCGAAATGAACTCTAGAGGTGCTACAACAACTGTATTTAGGCCCTTTCCCACTTACAGTCCTGGCACTTCTCCATTAGTAACTTTCTGGATGAGAACTCTTACAAGGAACAGAACACGAGAAGAGACTTTTCCCCTGTTTCATTCACGTTCCCAAAGTAACCACCGTAGTGATGTAATTTAGTATCAACCATTTTTATTTGTGACATTATTTGCATGCTCATTTCAATAGCAACAACAACAAAATCAACAACACTGATGGAGGATGCTTGGATCAGAGCTACACTTTTGTTTGTTTTGGGCTGTTTTATACAAACTTTGGCTACATTAAACATAGGCAGCTTCCTTATCAGTTAAAAGTTTAAACAGTAGGGTTTTTGGATGAATGGAACTCTCTGAACAGTTTAAAAGCCACCTTATTTCATCCTACCTTCATCCATCCTTATACAGCCTCCAAAGGCAAAATTTTACAGTTGTCTTCAGGTTGCAATTTAAACTGGGCTCGAACAGTTCATCAAAGAGGCGAGAATATGTCGGAGAATTCTCCTTGCAACCTGACAACCTACGTGACAACCACAAGAATTTCACCTACTGTTGCACTTGTGTACATGGTAGTGTGACAATAAAGTGATTTGATTTGATTTGATTTGATTTGTGACGGTGAGAGATGTTCTCCGCAAGTGACTGGGGTGACTCAATCAGTGGCTTTTAAGTTCACCTCCAGTCAATGTCACGGGGACCGCCTCTCTCATTGAGGTGGCAAATCTGACAATTCCATACGTTCGTTCACAGTAATCCCCAGTAATTTGTACAGTTCACGTACTGTATGTGACATAAACATCGTGCCCTGATCAGTGAGGATTTCTTTCGGAATCGCCACTCTGGAGAATATTCAGAAGATTGACTCCGCAACACTATGTGCTGAGATGTTGCGCAGAGGCAGTGCCTCTGCTTCTAGATATCGCATTGCGTTATCGTAGTCAACACGATGCCTGCGTGCCGTCTGCTCTAATTCTTTCGACTGGGACCTCAATCAATGGGAGGGGGCACAAGGGCATTTTTGGGGTTACCGCGGAATTCACCAACTGACATTCAAGGCATGCCGTACATCACCTGCGAACATCCCCGCGAATGCCCGGCCAATAGAAATGGACCATCTGTTTTCCCTGCCATCAGATTATAATGTGCCGTCTGATATAACATTTCCTGATGGCTCTTCAGTGCTAACAATTGGGTTGTATCCTCCTTTGTCTGAGCGCCAACCGATCCTTAATAATTAAAAAATATTGATATATGAGTGCAACGTCTGGCTGGAGGTGTTGAACATCAATCCCTTTAAGCTGGTCAAAGACGTGCCTAAGGGTCTCCAGAGGGAAATCCCCAAAAGGGAATCCTCTAAGGCAGGGGTGCCCAATACGTCGATCGCGATCTACCAGTCGATCGCAAAGGCAATGCTGGTAGATTGCACAAAATTTTAATGTACTTTGGTTAAATTTCAATACAAATAAATATAATGTCTTTCCTTCTTTTAGTTTCTGTCTGATTGCACTTGACGAGTAAATATTGACCAGGCGAGGTTTTGTTTATTCAGTTGCCATGACAACTAGGTTTGCACATACGCACCTTCCAAGGACTTCTGAGAACAGAGCGCGAAATTGAATGGAATCAGACAGTTTTGCCTAATCCGGGCAGTAGCATTGCAATTTCGCGCTCTGTTCTCAAACTAAACAGTTTCATGTGAATCTTTATCTCCCACACTTTTCAGTCTCACATACACACTACTGGCTTATTAGCCGAACATTCAACACGCAATCAGTCCACTTGTATGTCGCTGTCTCTCCTCTCCGTCGGTCTGGACTGCTTTTTTATCCCTCTCAGCTTTCACTGAAAACACAAAGAGTTGTTAGAGTTAATATCCCACAGGTGTCAATCCTTACTGCTCTTCCTCTTGCGGCCTTGCTCTCCACAGATGTCGCTTGGCCACGCCCCCATCACCAGTCTCATTTATATTTTAAAACACTAAGGGGTAGGTTTAGGCATTGATTTGGAAGGATGTCTTTTTAAACTTCTCATTTATATTTTATAACACTAATGGTTAGGTTCAAGCAAGGTTTTAGTTTTTACTTTTAGTTTAATGTTTTAATAACATCCATCTAAAATTCACCTTAAAACCTTGTCTGAAGACGACACCATTTTACACGCTTTTGGCACCCCAGCTGGACATTACACTGGAAAACTGCAGCCAAAAGTGTTAAACAGCATGTACATTTTGAACTGCAAAAATGTTATCATGTTCATGTAATTCCATGAGATCAGGCTGGATGACAAACATGCACTAGATAGCTTTACGCTTCTCCTCCAGTACCTCTCCCACAACTGTTTCTCATGGCTTGTCCTTTGTCAAGCCATGAGAAACCCCCCCACCTGATCCCCTTCCCTGTAGTATGCCCGAAGCCATTTTGAAAACTCTTATAAAAGAGGATGAACTAAAGATTTAAACTTTAGTTTAGTTTAAACTGTCTTTGCTCTTGTAGTTCTCCCATCTTCTCTAATTCTGCAAATATGCAATATATAATGCTGTAATACAGTGTCAGCAATTAACTTTTTCATAAAAGGGCAAATATTTACCAACTGAGGATATATTTACTCCTACCCATAAAATGAAATCAACAATCATATCATATTTTATTAACTCATTACAGGGGAATTGTTTTGTCTTAGACTTTCAGGGACATTTTTGTTACTTTTGGTGGCATTTTATAAAAGCTAAAATTAATATTATAAAATAGAGATATACCAATAATAGGTTTAACCGACATTCATGTGTTTCCACTCAATTGTTTATGAGGTCTTAATGTTGGGTTTATTGATAAATGGAAACATTGTCAAGCTGCACAGGTAATTTAATTGTTTGCATATAATAAGTTACTTTTTAAAGTAAAGTAAGAAATGTTTAACGGTTAGACATATCTCAAAACAAAGATGAACTCATAATGGAAGACAATTTGTGCAAAGTCTTAGGTTCTAAAAAAACGTAAAAAGTTAAGTTATATTAATTAAATCAAGAACAAAAAAAAGTTCTTTGTTAATTCTTTGTTAACTATTCATGATATACTGTATGTTTTTTTAAGCAAGCCATTCACTTTCAGAGGTTAGTTATAAATTATTTGCTGATTATTGTGTTAAAAAGCAGAAGTAAAACAATTATTGAAAGGACTGAATTTTTTTTTATTACAAATAAGTCGGCCTATTTGAAAAAGTCAAATTGGGTATCGTACACTTTAACACATAAGATTTGTATTGGTTATAAAAAGCAGTCTGTTGTTATGAGCAATATAGGTCAAGGTGTATGCGAGGGGTGTGTGTTAGTGAAAATAGCATTGTGTGCGTAAAGAGTGGGGTTGGGTTTAATTCATCAGTCAGGAAATGAGACACAGGAGAAGAGGGTTTTTAATGTAGAAAATATTTAATGTTTAATTTAGAGTTTGCATAAAGTGCATGCATTGCAGTCTCCTGCCCAAGAAGTCTCGGATTCTAATTTCTCTGGCCTATTCGTGTGGAATGGGTTGGGATTTCCTCTGCCTGGGCTTCAAATAATGTATGTTTCTGTGTTCCACAGAGACGCAGTGAAAAACAGAAGAGGTGCATGTACCTAAGCATGTCTGCACAGATAATGATGCAGTCCTGCCTCATGGACCGGAGCAGCAGCTTTTTTAAGGTAGGTCTACAAAACAGATCTGTCTCTGATCTTTGCCTTGTTTGTTAACCTGTGTCTGCTTATCTTTCTTGTCATCATAGGTGTGGATTAAAGAAATGATCAGATTTCAATACAAGTTATAGGAAATATTCACCCAAAAATGAAAATTCTGTCATTATTTACTTACCTCATATTGTTCTATAACATCAGAAAGATGTTAGTCAGAATGATGGCCTCAGTCACAATTCACATTTTATTGTATGGAACAAAAAAGATGCAATGACAGTGAATGAGATTAACATACTACTTTATATATTCTTTTGTGTAGGTTCCTTGCATAGGTTCCTTGTTTACATGGAGCTGAACAGATAGTTTGCCAGACTGTTGTCTAGAATCAGTAGAAGAACATAAACTTGA